>NW_026526949.1:0-179530 GCF_024362965.1 Panthera pardus | reverse complement strand
CGCTTCTGGACTCCAAGTGTAGGGTTAAGGTTCGAGATAGGGTTAGGGTTTGGTTGAGGGATCTGGTTAGGTGTAGGGTTAGGGTAAGGTCCCAAGAGACCCCAGGAGCTGAACCCACAACAGTGCACTACTCTCCCCAAAGGGCTGAGTGGAGGGCATAAGGGAGCGTTCCGGTTAGGATTAGTCTTTGGGTTCCAAGGCCAGACAACTCTATGGACCACTGGTCGTGTAGGCGTCAGTAATCCTCTCGGGCTGCCGCAGCTGGGCCTTGGAAACAACGTGGTGATGTATCAGGTTCCATGCCGAGTGATCCTGCACGGTTTCATGACCCCTGGCTCGTGGTGTTGTCAGACTTTGGTATTGGGTCCCCATGGGGAGAGAGCCTTACCTAGGTTTAGGTTTCGGTCCAGGGACATCACCAGGTCCGAAGCAACTCCAGTCTCGTGACCTCCCTGGAGGGCTGAAGTGAGGCCCCCTGCGATGGTGCAGCTCAAGTGTAGGATTAGGGTTTGAGATGGGGTTAGGTTTCGGTTGAGGGTCCTGGTTAGGGTTAGGGCACAGTTACAGTTAAGTCCCAGGAGGCTCCAGGTTCTGAACCCACAGCAGTGCAGTTGTCTCCCCAAAGGGCTGAGTGGAGGGCACAAGGGTGAGTGCTGGTTAGGATTAGTCTTTGGCTTCCCAGCCAGACAACCCTATGGCCCACTGGTCGGGTAGGCCTCAGGAATCCTCTCCGGCAGCTGCAGCCCAGCCTGGAAAGCGATACGGCGATGTTCCCGGTTCTATGCCGACTGATCCTGCACCTCTTCTTGACCCCAGGCGCGTGGTGGTGTCAGGCTTTGGTATTGGGACACGTGTAGAGAGCCTTAGCTAGGGTTACATTTTGTTCCAGGGACGTCACCAGGCAGGAAGCGACTCCAGTCTCGTGATCTCCCTCGAGGGCTGTATTTAGGGCCTATGCGAAGGTGCGGGTCCAGTGTAGGGTTAGGTTTCCAGATAGGTTTATGATCTGGTGAAGGGTTCTGGTTATGTTTCCGGTTAGGGGTAGGGGTAGGGTTTGGGTGAGGTCCCAGGAGGCTCCAGTTGGTGAACCCACAGCAGTGCAGTTGTCTCCCTAAGGGCTGAATGGAGGTCACAATGGAGGCTACCAGTCAGGATTAGTTTTGGGGTTCTAATGTCAGACAACTCTATGTGCCACTTTTCGTGTTGGCCTCAGGAATCTCTCCGGCAGCTGCAGCCAGGCCTGGCAAACGACATGGTGAGGTTCCAGGCTCTATACCAAGTGATCCTGCACTGCTTCCTGACCCCAAGCTTGTGGTATTGTCAGAATTTGGCATTGGGTCTCAATGGGGAGAGAGCCTTAGCTAGGGTTAGGTTTTGGTCCAGGGACGTCGCAAGGGTACAAGAGACTCCAGTCTCGTGAAGTCCCTCTATGGCTGAAATGAGGGCCCATGCGACATTGCTGGTCAAGTGTAGGGTTTGGGGTCGAGACAGGGTTACGTTTCGGTTGAGGATTCAGGTTAAGGTTATGGTTAGGATTAATGTTAGGGTTAGCTTTAGGGTGAGGGTGAGGTCCCAGGGTCTCCAAGCGCTGAACCCACAGCAGTGCATTTGTTCCCTGAAGGGCTGAGTTGAGGGGACAAGGGAGGTTCCTGGTCAGGAGTAGTCTTTGGCTTCCAAGGATAGAAAACTCCTTGGGCCGCTGGTCGTGTACGCATCGGGAATCCTTTTGGCAGCTGCAGCCAGTCGTTGGAAATGACATGGTGATGTTCTAGGTTCTATGCCGAGTGATCTTGCACCATTTCTGCACCCCAGGCGCATGGTGTTGTCAGACTTTCGTATTGGGTCCCCATGGGGAGAGAGCCTTAGCTACGGTTTGGGTTCGTTCGAGGGATGTCGCCAGGGCTGATGCGACTCCAGTCTCGTGATCTCCCTCAAGGGCTGAAATGAGGGCCCCTTTCGACAGTGCGGGTCAAGTGTAGGGTTAGGGTTCGAAATGGGGTTAAGTTTCGGTTGAGGGTTCTTGTTAGGGTAAGGTTAGTGTTCGGGTTAGGTTCCAGAATGCTCCAGGCACTGAACCCCCACAAGTGCAATTTTCTCCCCTAAGGGCTGAGTGGAGGGTTCAAGGGAGGTTGCAGGTCAGAATTAGTCTTTGGGTTCCAAGGCCAGGCAACTCTATTGGCCACTGACTGGTAGGTCAGGCCTCAGGAATGTCTCGGACAGTTTCAGCTGGGCCTTGGAAATGACATGGTGATGTTCCAGGTACTATGCCGACTGATCCTGCACTGCTTCATGACCCCAGGCGTGTGGTGTTGTCAGACTTTGGTATTGGGTCCCCGTGGAGAGAGAACCTTAGCTAGGGTTAGGGTTCGGTCCAGGGACGTCGTCAGGGCCCAAGAGACTCCAGTCTCATGATGTCCCTCAAGGGCTGAAATGCGGCCCCAGGCCATGGTGCGGTCATGTGGAGTGTTAGGGTTCAAGTTGGGGCTTGCGATCGGCTGAGGGTTCTCCTTAGGGGTAGGGTAGGGTTTCAGCTAAGTCCCAGAAGGCTCCAGGCGCTGAACGCACAGCAGTGCAGTTTCCTCCCTGAAGGTCTGAGTGGAGGGCACAAGGGAGGGGCCGGTCAGGATTAGTCTTTGTGTTCTGAGGCTAGACAACTCTTTGGGCCATTGTTGGGGTAGGCCTGAGGAATCATCTTGGGCAGCTGCGGCCGGGATTGGAAGCAACATGGTGATATTACTTGTTCTAAGCCGAGTGATTCTGTACCGCTTCGTGACCCCAGGTGTGTGTGGTGTTGTCAGACTTTGGTATGGGGTCCCCATGGGGAAAGAGTCTTAGCTAGGACTCGGTTTCGGTACAGGGATGTCGCCAGGGTCCAAGCGACTCCAGTCTCCTGATCTGCCTCGAGGGCTTAAAGGAGGGCCCACGCGACATTACGTGTCACGTGTAGGGTTAGGGTTCGATATAGGGTTACAGTTAGGGTGAGGATTCTGGTTAGGGTTACGGGTAGGGTTAGGGTTAAAGTTAGGGCTAGGGTTAATGTGAGGTCCAAGGGCTCTCCAGGCGCTGAAGCCACAGCAGTGCAGTTTTCTCCCCAAAGGGCTGAGTGGAGTACACAGGAGAGGGTGCCGGACAGCATTAGTGTTTGGGCTCCAAGGCCAGAGAGGCATATGGGCCACTTTTTTTTAAGTCTCACGAATCCTCTTGCGCAGCGGCAGTAGCGCTCTGCAAATGACATGGTGGTGTTGCACGTTCCATGCCGACTGTTTCTGCACCGATTCTCCAACCCGTGTGCATGCTGTTGTCAGACTTTGGAATTGGGTCCCCACGGGGAAAAAGCCTTAGCTAACGTTAGGGTTCGGTCCAGGGAAGTCGCCAGGGATGAAGCGACACCACTGTTGTGAATTCCATGCAGGGCTGAAGTGAGGGTACACGGGCAGCTGCAGGTCTGGTGTAGAATTAGTGTGCTAGATAGGGTTCGGTGTAGGGTGAGGGTTGTGGTTAGGGTTACGTTTAGGGTTTGTATAGGTCCCAGGAGATTTCAGGTACCGAACCCACAGCAGAGCATTTGTCTCCCCGAAGGGCTGAGTGGACTACACAAGGTAGGTTGTCAGTCAGTATTAGTCTCTGGGTTTCTAGGCCAGACAAATGTATGGGCCACCCTTTGGGCAGGCCTCAGGAACCCTCTCATGTAGCTGCAGTCGCGCTTTGCAAATGACATGGTGGTGTTTCATGTTCCATGTCCGGTATTTCTGCTCTGATCGAACACGTGTGCCTGCTGTTGTCAGACTTTGGAATAGGGTCCCCATGGGGATAGACACATATCTAGGGTTAGGGGTCAGTCCAGGGAAGTCCCAGGGCCGAAGGGACTCCAGTGTTGTGATCTTCCTCTAAGGCTGATTTGAGGGCCCATGTGAGGTGGCACGTCAAGTATAGGGTTAGGGCTAGAGACAGCGTTAGGTCTAGGTTGAGGGTTATGGTTAGGGTTATGGTTGGTTAGGTCCCATGAGGCGCCAAGCTCTGAACTCACACCATAGCAGATGTCTCCCCGAAGGGCTAAGTGGAGTTTACAAGGGAGGGTGCCAGTCAGGATTATTCTTTGGGTTCCAAGGCCTGAAAAATGTACGGGCCACCCTTCCTGTAGGCCTCAGGAATCGTCTCGTGCGGCTGCAGTCGTGCTTTTCAAATGATATGGTGATGTTTCACGTTCCATGCCGACTATGTATGCACTGGTTCTCGAACCCGTGTACGTGCTTTTGTCAGACTTTGGAATTGGGTCCCCATGGGGAGAGAGCCTCAGCTAAGGTTAGGGTACGGTCCAGGGAAGTCGCCAGGGATGAAGCGACACCACTCTTGTGAATTCCATGGAGGGCTGAGGTGAGGGTACATGGGCAGCTGCAGGTCTGGTGTAGAATTAGGGTGCTAGATAGGGTTGAGTGTGGCGTGAGGGTTATGGTTATGGTTATGGTTATGGTTATGGTTATGGTTATGGTTATGGTTATGGTTATGGTTATGGTTACGGTTAGGGTTTGGGTAGGTCCCAGGAGACTTCGGGCACTGAACCCACAGCAGAGTGGTTGTCTCCCCAAAGGGCTGAGTGGCTTACACAAGGAAGGTTGCCGGTCTGGATTAGTCCTTGGTTTCTTAGGCCAGACAGATATATGGGCCCCCCTAAAGGTAGGCCTCAGGAATCCTCTCATGTAGCTCTAGTTGCGCTTTGCAGATGACATGATGGTGTTCCATGTTCCATGGCGAGTATTTCTGCACCGATTCTCGAACCCGTGTCCGTGCTCTTATCAGACTTTGGAATTGGGTCCCCGTGGGGAGAGAGCCTTATCTAGGTTTAGGATTTGGTCCCGGGAGGTCGCCAGGGCTGAATCGACACTAGTGTTGTGAATTCCATGCAGGGCTGAAGTGAGGGAATATTCATGGCTGTGAGTCGGCTGTAGTGTTAGTGTGCTGTTAGTGTGCTAGATAGGGTTAGGTGTAGGGTGAGGGTTATGGTTCGGACGACGGTTAGGGCTAGGTACCAGGAGACTCCAGGAACTGAACCCACAGCAGAGTAGTGTCTCCCTGAAGGGCCTAGTGGTGTAGACAAGGGAGGATGCCGGTCAGGATTAGTCTTTGGGTTCCAAAGCTAGACACACGTATGGGCCACCCGTCAGGTAGGCCTCAGGATTCGTCTCGTGCAGCTGCAGTCATGCTTTGCAAATGCCATGGTGATGTCCCAGGATCCACGCCAATTATTTCTGCACCGATTCTTGAACCCGTGTGCGTGCTGTTGTCAGACTTTGGAATTGGGTCCCCGTGGGGAGATGGCCTTAGCTAAGGTTAGAGTTCGGTCCAGGGAAGTCGCCAGGGATGAAGCGACACCAGTGTTGTGCATTCCGTGGAGGGCTGAAGTGAGGCAACATAGATGGCTTTGAGTTGGCTGTAGAGTTAGTGTGCTAGGTAGGGTTAGGTGTAGGATGAGGGTTATGGTTCGGGTGACAGTTAGGGTTAGGTACCAGGAGACTCCAGGAACTGAACCCACAGGGGAGTAGCTGTTTCCCTGGAGGGCTTCGTGGAGTACATAAGGGAGCGTTCCGGTTAGGATTAGTCTTTGGGTTCCAAGGCCAGACAACTCTATGGACCACTGGTCGTGTAGGCGTCAGTAATCCTCTCGGGCTGCCGCAGCTGGGCCTTGGAAACAACGTGGTGATGTATCAGGTTCCATGCCGAGTGATCCTGCACGGTTTCATGACCCCTGGCTCGTGGTGTTGTCAGACTTTGGTATTGGGTCCCCATGGGGAGAGAGCCTTACCTAGGTTTAGGTTTCGGTCCAGGGACATCACCAGGTCCGAAGCAACTCCAGTCTCGTGACCTCCCTGGAGGGCTGAAGTGAGGCCCCCTGCGATGGTGCAGCTCAAGTGTAGGATTAGGGTTTGAGATGGGGTTAGGTTTCGGTTGAGGGTCCTGGTTAGGGTTAGGGCACAGTTACAGTTAAGTCCCAGGAGGCTCCAGGTTCTGAACCCACAGCAGTGCAGTTGTCTCCCCAAAGGGCTGAGTGGAGGGCACAAGGGTGAGTGCTGGTTAGGATTAGTCTTTGGCTTCCCAGCCAGACAACCCTATGGCCCACTGGTCGGGTAGGCCTCAGGAATCCTCTCCGGCAGCTGCAGCCCAGCCTGGAAAGCGATACGGCGATGTTCCCGGTTCTATGCCGACTGATCCTGCACCTCTTCTTGACCCCAGGCGCGTGGTGGTGTCAGGCTTTGGTATTGGGACACGTGTAGAGAGCCTTAGCTAGGGTTACATTTTGTTCCAGGGACGTCACCAGGCAGGAAGCGACTCCAGTCTCGTGATCTCCCTCGAGGGCTGTATTTAGGGCCTATGCGAAGGTGCGGGTCCAGTGTAGGGTTAGGTTTCCAGATAGGTTTATGATCTGGTGAAGGGTTCTGGTTATGTTTCCGGTTAGGGGTAGGGGTAGGGTTTGGGTGAGGTCCCAGGAGGCTCCAGTTGGTGAACCCACAGCAGTGCAGTTGTCTCCCTAAGGGCTGAATGGAGGTCACAATGGAGGCTACCAGTCAGGATTAGTTTTGGGGTTCTAATGTCAGACAACTCTATGTGCCACTTTTCGTGTTGGCCTCAGGAATCTCTCCGGCAGCTGCAGCCAGGCCTGGCAAACGACATGGTGAGGTTCCAGGCTCTATACCAAGTGATCCTGCACTGCTTCCTGACCCCAAGCTTGTGGTATTGTCAGAATTTGGCATTGGGTCTCAATGGGGAGAGAGCCTTAGCTAGGGTTAGGTTTTGGTCCAGGGACGTCGCAAGGGTACAAGAGACTCCAGTCTCGTGAAGTCCCTCTATGGCTGAAATGAGGGCCCATGCGACATTGCTGGTCAAGTGTAGGGTTTGGGGTCGAGACAGGGTTACGTTTCGGTTGAGGATTCAGGTTAAGGTTATGGTTAGGATTAATGTTAGGGTTAGCTTTAGGGTGAGGGTGAGGTCCCAGGGTCTCCAAGCGCTGAACCCACAGCAGTGCATTTGTTCCCTGAAGGGCTGAGTTGAGGGGACAAGGGAGGTTCCTGGTCAGGAGTAGTCTTTGGCTTCCAAGGATAGAAAACTCCTTGGGCCGCTGGTCGTGTACGCATCGGGAATCCTTTTGGCAGCTGCAGCCAGTCGTTGGAAATGACATGGTGATGTTCTAGGTTCTATGCCGAGTGATCTTGCACCATTTCTGCACCCCAGGCGCATGGTGTTGTCAGACTTTCGTATTGGGTCCCCATGGGGAGAGAGCCTTAGCTACGGTTTGGGTTCGTTCGAGGGATGTCGCCAGGGCTGATGCGACTCCAGTCTCGTGATCTCCCTCAAGGGCTGAAATGAGGGCCCCTTTCGACAGTGCGGGTCAAGTGTAGGGTTAGGGTTCGAAATGGGGTTAAGTTTCGGTTGAGGGTTCTTGTTAGGGTAAGGTTAGTGTTCGGGTTAGGTTCCAGAATGCTCCAGGCACTGAACCCCCACAAGTGCAATTTTCTCCCCTAAGGGCTGAGTGGAGGGTTCAAGGGAGGTTGCAGGTCAGAATTAGTCTTTGGGTTCCAAGGCCAGGCAACTCTATTGGCCACTGACTGGTAGGTCAGGCCTCAGGAATGTCTCGGACAGTTTCAGCTGGGCCTTGGAAATGACATGGTGATGTTCCAGGTACTATGCCGACTGATCCTGCACTGCTTCATGACCCCAGGCGTGTGGTGTTGTCAGACTTTGGTATTGGGTCCCCGTGGAGAGAGAACCTTAGCTAGGGTTAGGGTTCGGTCCAGGGACGTCGTCAGGGCCCAAGAGACTCCAGTCTCATGATGTCCCTCAAGGGCTGAAATGCGGCCCCAGGCCATGGTGCGGTCATGTGGAGTGTTAGGGTTCAAGTTGGGGCTTGCGATCGGCTGAGGGTTCTCCTTAGGGGTAGGGTAGGGTTTCAGCTAAGTCCCAGAAGGCTCCAGGCGCTGAACGCACAGCAGTGCAGTTTCCTCCCTGAAGGTCTGAGTGGAGGGCACAAGGGAGGGGCCGGTCAGGATTAGTCTTTGTGTTCTGAGGCTAGACAACTCTTTGGGCCATTGTTGGGGTAGGCCTGAGGAATCATCTTGGGCAGCTGCGGCCGGGATTGGAAGCAACATGGTGATATTACTTGTTCTATGCCGAGTGATTCTGTACCGCTTCGTGACCCCAGGTGTGTGTGGTGTTGTCAGACTTTGGTATGGGGTCCCCATGGGGAAAGAGTCTTAGCTAGGACTCGGTTTCGGTACAGGGATGTCGCCAGGGTCCAAGCGACTCCAGTCTCCTGATCTGCCTCGAGGGCTTAAAGGAGGGCCCACGCGACATTACGTGTCACGTGTAGGGTTAGGGTTCGATATAGGGTTACAGTTAGGGTGAGGATTCTGGTTAGGGTTACGGGTAGGGTTAGGGTTAAAGTTAGGGCTAGGGTTAATGTGAGGTCCAAGGGCTCTCCAGGCGCTGAAGCCACAGCAGTGCAGTTTTCTCCCCAAAGGGCTGAGTGGAGTACACAGGAGAGGGTGCCGGACAGCATTAGTGTTTGGGCTCCAAGGCCAGAGAGGCATATGGGCCACTTTTTTTTAAGTCTCACGAATCCTCTTGCGCAGCGGCAGTAGCGCTCTGCAAATGACATGGTGGTGTTGCACGTTCCATGCCGACTGTTTCTGCACCGATTCTCCAACCCGTGTGCATGCTGTTGTCAGACTTTGGAATTGGGTCCCCACGGGGAAAAAGCCTTAGCTAACGTTAGGGTTCGGTCCAGGGAAGTCGCCAGGGATGAAGCGACACCACTGTTGTGAATTCCATGCAGGGCTGAAGTGAGGGTACACGGGCAGCTGCAGGTCTGGTGTAGAATTAGTGTGCTAGATAGGGTTCGGTGTAGGGTGAGGGTTGTGGTTAGGGTTACGTTTAGGGTTTGTATAGGTCCCAGGAGATTTCAGGTACCGAACCCACAGCAGAGCATTTGTCTCCCCGAAGGGCTGAGTGGACTACACAAGGTAGGTTGTCAGTCAGTATTAGTCTCTGGGTTTCTAGGCCAGACAAATGTATGGGCCACCCTTTGGGCAGGCCTCAGGAACCCTCTCATGTAGCTGCAGTCGCGCTTTGCAAATGACATGGTGGTGTTTCATGTTCCATGTCCGGTATTTCTGCTCTGATCGAACACGTGTGCCTGCTGTTGTCAGACTTTGGAATAGGGTCCCCATGGGGATAGACACATATCTAGGGTTAGGGGTCAGTCCAGGGAAGTCCCAGGGCCGAAGGGACTCCAGTGTTGTGATCTTCCTCTAAGGCTGATTTGAGGGCCCATGTGAGGTGGCACGTCAAGTATAGGGTTAGGGCTAGAGACAGCGTTAGGTCTAGGTTGAGGGTTATGGTTAGGGTTATGGTTGGTTAGGTCCCATGAGGCGCCAAGCTCTGAACTCACACCATAGCAGATGTCTCCCCGAAGGGCTAAGTGGAGTTTACAAGGGAGGGTGCCAGTCAGGATTATTCTTTGGGTTCCAAGGCCTGAAAAATGTACGGGCCACCCTTCCTGTAGGCCTCAGGAATCGTCTCGTGCGGCTGCAGTCGTGCTTTTCAAATGATATGGTGATGTTTCACGTTCCATGCCGACTATGTATGCACTGGTTCTCGAACCCGTGTACGTGCTTTTGTCAGACTTTGGAATTGGGTCCCCATGGGGAGAGAGCCTCAGCTAAGGTTAGGGTACGGTCCAGGGAAGTCGCCAGGGATGAAGCGACACCACTCTTGTGAATTCCATGGAGGGCTGAGGTGAGGGTACATGGGCAGCTGCAGGTCTGGTGTAGAATTAGGGTGCTAGATAGGGTTGAGTGTGGCGTGAGGGTTATGGTTATGGTTATGGTTATGGTTATGGTTATGGTTATGGTTATGGTTATGGTTATGGTTACGGTTAGGGTTTGGGTAGGTCCCAGGAGACTTCGGGCACTGAACCCACAGCAGAGTGGTTGTCTCCCCAAAGGGCTGAGTGGCTTACACAAGGAAGGTTGCCGGTCTGGATTAGTCCTTGGTTTCTTAGGCCAGACAGATATATGGGCCCCCCTAAAGGTAGGCCTCAGGAATCCTCTCATGTAGCTCTAGTTGCGCTTTGCAGATGACATGATGGTGTTCCATGTTCCATGGCGAGTATTTCTGCACCGATTCTCGAACCCGTGTCCGTGCTCTTATCAGACTTTGGAATTGGGTCCCCGTGGGGAGAGAGCCTTATCTAGGTTTAGGATTTGGTCCCGGGAGGTCGCCAGGGCTGAATCGACACTAGTGTTGTGAATTCCATGCAGGGCTGAAGTGAGGGAATATTCATGGCTGTGAGTCGGCTGTAGTGTTAGTGTGCTGTTAGTGTGCTAGATAGGGTTAGGTGTAGGGTGAGGGTTATGGTTCGGACGACGGTTAGGGCTAGGTACCAGGAGACTCCAGGAACTGAACCCACAGCAGAGTAGTGTCTCCCTGAAGGGCCTAGTGGTGTAGACAAGGGAGGATGCCGGTCAGGATTAGTCTTTGGGTTCCAAAGCTAGACACACGTATGGGCCACCCGTCAGGTAGGCCTCAGGATTCGTCTCGTGCAGCTGCAGTCATGCTTTGCAAATGCCATGGTGATGTCCCAGGATCCACGCCAATTATTTCTGCACCGATTCTTGAACCCGTGTGCGTGCTGTTGTCAGACTTTGGAATTGGGTCCCCGTGGGGAGATGGCCTTAGCTAAGGTTAGAGTTCGGTCCAGGGAAGTCGCCAGGGATGAAGCGACACCAGTGTTGTGCATTCCGTGGAGGGCTGAAGTGAGGCAACATAGATGGCTTTGAGTTGGCTGTAGAGTTAGTGTGCTAGGTAGGGTTAGGTGTAGGATGAGGGTTATGGTTCGGGTGACAGTTAGGGTTAGGTACCAGGAGACTCCAGGAACTGAACCCACAGGGGAGTAGCTGTTTCCCTGGAGGGCTTCGTGGAGTACATAAGGGAGCGTTCCGGTTAGGATTAGTCTTTGGGTTCCAAGGCCAGACAACTCTATGGACCACTGGTCGTGTAGGCGTCAGTAATCCTCTCGGGCTGCCGCAGCTGGGCCTTGGAAACAACGTGGTGATGTATCAGGTTCCATGCCGAGTGATCCTGCACGGTTTCATGACCCCTGGCTCGTGGTGTTGTCAGACTTTGGTATTGGGTCCCCATGGGGAGAGAGCCTTACCTAGGTTTAGGTTTCGGTCCAGGGACATCACCAGGTCCGAAGCAACTCCAGTCTCGTGACCTCCCTGGAGGGCTGAAGTGAGGCCCCCTGCGATGGTGCAGCTCAAGTGTAGGATTAGGGTTTGAGATGGGGTTAGGTTTCGGTTGAGGGTCCTGGTTAGGGTTAGGGCACAGTTACAGTTAAGTCCCAGGAGGCTCCAGGTTCTGAACCCACAGCAGTGCAGTTGTCTCCCCAAAGGGCTGAGTGGAGGGCACAAGGGTGAGTGCTGGTTAGGATTAGTCTTTGGCTTCCCAGCCAGACAACCCTATGGCCCACTGGTCGGGTAGGCCTCAGGAATCCTCTCCGGCAGCTGCAGCCCAGCCTGGAAAGCGATACGGCGATGTTCCCGGTTCTATGCCGACTGATCCTGCACCTCTTCTTGACCCCAGGCGCGTGGTGGTGTCAGGCTTTGGTATTGGGACACGTGTAGAGAGCCTTAGCTAGGGTTACATTTTGTTCCAGGGACGTCACCAGGCAGGAAGCGACTCCAGTCTCGTGATCTCCCTCGAGGGCTGTATTTAGGGCCTATGCGAAGGTGCGGGTCCAGTGTAGGGTTAGGTTTCCAGATAGGTTTATGATCTGGTGAAGGGTTCTGGTTATGTTTCCGGTTAGGGGTAGGGGTAGGGTTTGGGTGAGGTCCCAGGAGGCTCCAGTTGGTGAACCCACAGCAGTGCAGTTGTCTCCCTAAGGGCTGAATGGAGGTCACAATGGAGGCTACCAGTCAGGATTAGTTTTGGGGTTCTAATGTCAGACAACTCTATGTGCCACTTTTCGTGTTGGCCTCAGGAATCTCTCCGGCAGCTGCAGCCAGGCCTGGCAAACGACATGGTGAGGTTCCAGGCTCTATACCAAGTGATCCTGCACTGCTTCCTGACCCCAAGCTTGTGGTATTGTCAGAATTTGGCATTGGGTCTCAATGGGGAGAGAGCCTTAGCTAGGGTTAGGTTTTGGTCCAGGGACGTCGCAAGGGTACAAGAGACTCCAGTCTCGTGAAGTCCCTCTATGGCTGAAATGAGGGCCCATGCGACATTGCTGGTCAAGTGTAGGGTTTGGGGTCGAGACAGGGTTACGTTTCGGTTGAGGATTCAGGTTAAGGTTATGGTTAGGATTAATGTTAGGGTTAGCTTTAGGGTGAGGGTGAGGTCCCAGGGTCTCCAAGCGCTGAACCCACAGCAGTGCATTTGTTCCCTGAAGGGCTGAGTTGAGGGGACAAGGGAGGTTCCTGGTCAGGAGTAGTCTTTGGCTTCCAAGGATAGAAAACTCCTTGGGCCGCTGGTCGTGTACGCATCGGGAATCCTTTTGGCAGCTGCAGCCAGTCGTTGGAAATGACATGGTGATGTTCTAGGTTCTATGCCGAGTGATCTTGCACCATTTCTGCACCCCAGGCGCATGGTGTTGTCAGACTTTCGTATTGGGTCCCCATGGGGAGAGAGCCTTAGCTACGGTTTGGGTTCGTTCGAGGGATGTCGCCAGGGCTGATGCGACTCCAGTCTCGTGATCTCCCTCAAGGGCTGAAATGAGGGCCCCTTTCGACAGTGCGGGTCAAGTGTAGGGTTAGGGTTCGAAATGGGGTTAAGTTTCGGTTGAGGGTTCTTGTTAGGGTAAGGTTAGTGTTCGGGTTAGGTTCCAGAATGCTCCAGGCACTGAACCCCCACAAGTGCAATTTTCTCCCCTAAGGGCTGAGTGGAGGGTTCAAGGGAGGTTGCAGGTCAGAATTAGTCTTTGGGTTCCAAGGCCAGGCAACTCTATTGGCCACTGACTGGTAGGTCAGGCCTCAGGAATGTCTCGGACAGTTTCAGCTGGGCCTTGGAAATGACATGGTGATGTTCCAGGTACTATGCCGACTGATCCTGCACTGCTTCATGACCCCAGGCGTGTGGTGTTGTCAGACTTTGGTATTGGGTCCCCGTGGAGAGAGAACCTTAGCTAGGGTTAGGGTTCGGTCCAGGGACGTCGTCAGGGCCCAAGAGACTCCAGTCTCATGATGTCCCTCAAGGGCTGAAATGCGGCCCCAGGCCATGGTGCGGTCATGTGGAGTGTTAGGGTTCAAGTTGGGGCTTGCGATCGGCTGAGGGTTCTCCTTAGGGGTAGGGTAGGGTTTCAGCTAAGTCCCAGAAGGCTCCAGGCGCTGAACGCACAGCAGTGCAGTTTCCTCCCTGAAGGTCTGAGTGGAGGGCACAAGGGAGGGGCCGGTCAGGATTAGTCTTTGTGTTCTGAGGCTAGACAACTCTTTGGGCCATTGTTGGGGTAGGCCTGAGGAATCATCTTGGGCAGCTGCGGCCGGGATTGGAAGCAACATGGTGATATTACTTGTTCTATGCCGAGTGATTCTGTACCGCTTCGTGACCCCAGGTGTGTGTGGTGTTGTCAGACTTTGGTATGGGGTCCCCATGGGGAAAGAGTCTTAGCTAGGACTCGGTTTCGGTACAGGGATGTCGCCAGGGTCCAAGCGACTCCAGTCTCCTGATCTGCCTCGAGGGCTTAAAGGAGGGCCCACGCGACATTACGTGTCACGTGTAGGGTTAGGGTTCGATATAGGGTTACAGTTAGGGTGAGGATTCTGGTTAGGGTTACGGGTAGGGTTAGGGTTAAAGTTAGGGCTAGGGTTAATGTGAGGTCCAAGGGCTCTCCAGGCGCTGAAGCCACAGCAGTGCAGTTTTCTCCCCAAAGGGCTGAGTGGAGTACACAGGAGAGGGTGCCGGACAGCATTAGTGTTTGGGCTCCAAGGCCAGAGAGGCATATGGGCCACTTTTTTTTAAGTCTCACGAATCCTCTTGCGCAGCGGCAGTAGCGCTCTGCAAATGACATGGTGGTGTTGCACGTTCCATGCCGACTGTTTCTGCACCGATTCTCCAACCCGTGTGCATGCTGTTGTCAGACTTTGGAATTGGGTCCCCACGGGGAAAAAGCCTTAGCTAACGTTAGGGTTCGGTCCAGGGAAGTCGCCAGGGATGAAGCGACACCACTGTTGTGAATTCCATGCAGGGCTGAAGTGAGGGTACACGGGCAGCTGCAGGTCTGGTGTAGAATTAGTGTGCTAGATAGGGTTCGGTGTAGGGTGAGGGTTGTGGTTAGGGTTACGTTTAGGGTTTGTATAGGTCCCAGGAGATTTCAGGTACCGAACCCACAGCAGAGCATTTGTCTCCCCGAAGGGCTGAGTGGACTACACAAGGTAGGTTGTCAGTCAGTATTAGTCTCTGGGTTTCTAGGCCAGACAAATGTATGGGCCACCCTTTGGGCAGGCCTCAGGAACCCTCTCATGTAGCTGCAGTCGCGCTTTGCAAATGACATGGTGGTGTTTCATGTTCCATGTCCGGTATTTCTGCTCTGATCGAACACGTGTGCCTGCTGTTGTCAGACTTTGGAATAGGGTCCCCATGGGGATAGACACATATCTAGGGTTAGGGGTCAGTCCAGGGAAGTCCCAGGGCCGAAGGGACTCCAGTGTTGTGATCTTCCTCTAAGGCTGATTTGAGGGCCCATGTGAGGTGGCACGTCAAGTATAGGGTTAGGGCTAGAGACAGCGTTAGGTCTAGGTTGAGGGTTATGGTTAGGGTTATGGTTGGTTAGGTCCCATGAGGCGCCAAGCTCTGAACTCACACCATAGCAGATGTCTCCCCGAAGGGCTAAGTGGAGTTTACAAGGGAGGGTGCCAGTCAGGATTATTCTTTGGGTTCCAAGGCCTGAAAAATGTACGGGCCACCCTTCCTGTAGGCCTCAGGAATCGTCTCGTGCGGCTGCAGTCGTGCTTTTCAAATGATATGGTGATGTTTCACGTTCCATGCCGACTATGTATGCACTGGTTCTCGAACCCGTGTACGTGCTTTTGTCAGACTTTGGAATTGGGTCCCCATGGGGAGAGAGCCTCAGCTAAGGTTAGGGTACGGTCCAGGGAAGTCGCCAGGGATGAAGCGACACCACTCTTGTGAATTCCATGGAGGGCTGAGGTGAGGGTACATGGGCAGCTGCAGGTCTGGTGTAGAATTAGGGTGCTAGATAGGGTTGAGTGTGGCGTGAGGGTTATGGTTATGGTTATGGTTATGGTTATGGTTATGGTTATGGTTATGGTTATGGTTATGGTTATGGTTACGGTTAGGGTTTGGGTAGGTCCCAGGAGACTTCGGGCACTGAACCCACAGCAGAGTGGTTGTCTCCCCAAAGGGCTGAGTGGCTTACACAAGGAAGGTTGCCGGTCTGGATTAGTCCTTGGTTTCTTAGGCCAGACAGATATATGGGCCCCCCTAAAGGTAGGCCTCAGGAATCCTCTCATGTAGCTCTAGTTGCGCTTTGCAGATGACATGATGGTGTTCCATGTTCCATGGCGAGTATTTCTGCACCGATTCTCGAACCCGTGTCCGTGCTCTTATCAGACTTTGGAATTGGGTCCCCGTGGGGAGAGAGCCTTATCTAGGTTTAGGATTTGGTCCCGGGAGGTCGCCAGGGCTGAATCGACACTAGTGTTGTGAATTCCATGCAGGGCTGAAGTGAGGGAATATTCATGGCTGTGAGTCGGCTGTAGTGTTAGTGTGCTGTTAGTGTGCTAGATAGGGTTAGGTGTAGGGTGAGGGTTATGGTTCGGACGACGGTTAGGGCTAGGTACCAGGAGACTCCAGGAACTGAACCCACAGCAGAGTAGTGTCTCCCTGAAGGGCCTAGTGGTGTAGACAAGGGAGGATGCCGGTCAGGATTAGTCTTTGGGTTCCAAAGCTAGACACACGTATGGGCCACCCGTCAGGTAGGCCTCAGGATTCGTCTCGTGCAGCTGCAGTCATGCTTTGCAAATGCCATGGTGATGTCCCAGGATCCACGCCAATTATTTCTGCACCGATTCTTGAACCCGTGTGCGTGCTGTTGTCAGACTTTGGAATTGGGTCCCCGTGGGGAGATGGCCTTAGCTAAGGTTAGAGTTCGGTCCAGGGAAGTCGCCAGGGATGAAGCGACACCAGTGTTGTGCATTCCGTGGAGGGCTGAAGTGAGGCAACATAGATGGCTTTGAGTTGGCTGTAGAGTTAGTGTGCTAGGTAGGGTTAGGTGTAGGATGAGGGTTATGGTTCGGGTGACAGTTAGGGTTAGGTACCAGGAGACTCCAGGAACTGAACCCACAGGGGAGTAGCTGTTTCCCTGGAGGGCTTCGTGGAGTACATAAGGGAGCGTTCCGGTTAGGATTAGTCTTTGGGTTCCAAGGCCAGACAACTCTATGGACCACTGGTCGTGTAGGCGTCAGTAATCCTCTCGGGCTGCCGCAGCTGGGCCTTGGAAACAACGTGGTGATGTATCAGGTTCCATGCCGAGTGATCCTGCACGGTTTCATGACCCCTGGCTCGTGGTGTTGTCAGACTTTGGTATTGGGTCCCCATGGGGAGAGAGCCTTACCTAGGTTTAGGTTTCGGTCCAGGGACATCACCAGGTCCGAAGCAACTCCAGTCTCGTGACCTCCCTGGAGGGCTGAAGTGAGGCCCCCTGCGATGGTGCAGCTCAAGTGTAGGATTAGGGTTTGAGATGGGGTTAGGTTTCGGTTGAGGGTCCTGGTTAGGGTTAGGGCACAGTTACAGTTAAGTCCCAGGAGGCTCCAGGTTCTGAACCCACAGCAGTGCAGTTGTCTCCCCAAAGGGCTGAGTGGAGGGCACAAGGGTGAGTGCTGGTTAGGATTAGTCTTTGGCTTCCCAGCCAGACAACCCTATGGCCCACTGGTCGGGTAGGCCTCAGGAATCCTCTCCGGCAGCTGCAGCCCAGCCTGGAAAGCGATACGGCGATGTTCCCGGTTCTATGCCGACTGATCCTGCACCTCTTCTTGACCCCAGGCGCGTGGTGGTGTCAGGCTTTGGTATTGGGACACGTGTAGAGAGCCTTAGCTAGGGTTACATTTTGTTCCAGGGACGTCACCAGGCAGGAAGCGACTCCAGTCTCGTGATCTCCCTCGAGGGCTGTATTTAGGGCCTATGCGAAGGTGCGGGTCCAGTGTAGGGTTAGGTTTCCAGATAGGTTTATGATCTGGTGAAGGGTTCTGGTTATGTTTCCGGTTAGGGGTAGGGGTAGGGTTTGGGTGAGGTCCCAGGAGGCTCCAGTTGGTGAACCCACAGCAGTGCAGTTGTCTCCCTAAGGGCTGAATGGAGGTCACAATGGAGGCTACCAGTCAGGATTAGTTTTGGGGTTCTAATGTCAGACAACTCTATGTGCCACTTTTCGTGTTGGCCTCAGGAATCTCTCCGGCAGCTGCAGCCAGGCCTGGCAAACGACATGGTGAGGTTCCAGGCTCTATACCAAGTGATCCTGCACTGCTTCCTGACCCCAAGCTTGTGGTATTGTCAGAATTTGGCATTGGGTCTCAATGGGGAGAGAGCCTTAGCTAGGGTTAGGTTTTGGTCCAGGGACGTCGCAAGGGTACAAGAGACTCCAGTCTCGTGAAGTCCCTCTATGGCTGAAATGAGGGCCCATGCGACATTGCTGGTCAAGTGTAGGGTTTGGGGTCGAGACAGGGTTACGTTTCGGTTGAGGATTCAGGTTAAGGTTATGGTTAGGATTAATGTTAGGGTTAGCTTTAGGGTGAGGGTGAGGTCCCAGGGTCTCCAAGCGCTGAACCCACAGCAGTGCATTTGTTCCCTGAAGGGCTGAGTTGAGGGGACAAGGGAGGTTCCTGGTCAGGAGTAGTCTTTGGCTTCCAAGGATAGAAAACTCCTTGGGCCGCTGGTCGTGTACGCATCGGGAATCCTTTTGGCAGCTGCAGCCAGTCGTTGGAAATGACATGGTGATGTTCTAGGTTCTATGCCGAGTGATCTTGCACCATTTCTGCACCCCAGGCGCATGGTGTTGTCAGACTTTCGTATTGGGTCCCCATGGGGAGAGAGCCTTAGCTACGGTTTGGGTTCGTTCGAGGGATGTCGCCAGGGCTGATGCGACTCCAGTCTCGTGATCTCCCTCAAGGGCTGAAATGAGGGCCCCTTTCGACAGTGCGGGTCAAGTGTAGGGTTAGGGTTCGAAATGGGGTTAAGTTTCGGTTGAGGGTTCTTGTTAGGGTAAGGTTAGTGTTCGGGTTAGGTTCCAGAATGCTCCAGGCACTGAACCCCCACAAGTGCAATTTTCTCCCCTAAGGGCTGAGTGGAGGGTTCAAGGGAGGTTGCAGGTCAGAATTAGTCTTTGGGTTCCAAGGCCAGGCAACTCTATTGGCCACTGACTGGTAGGTCAGGCCTCAGGAATGTCTCGGACAGTTTCAGCTGGGCCTTGGAAATGACATGGTGATGTTCCAGGTACTATGCCGACTGATCCTGCACTGCTTCATGACCCCAGGCGTGTGGTGTTGTCAGACTTTGGTATTGGGTCCCCGTGGAGAGAGAACCTTAGCTAGGGTTAGGGTTCGGTCCAGGGACGTCGTCAGGGCCCAAGAGACTCCAGTCTCATGATGTCCCTCAAGGGCTGAAATGCGGCCCCAGGCCATGGTGCGGTCATGTGGAGTGTTAGGGTTCAAGTTGGGGCTTGCGATCGGCTGAGGGTTCTCCTTAGGGGTAGGGTAGGGTTTCAGCTAAGTCCCAGAAGGCTCCAGGCGCTGAACGCACAGCAGTGCAGTTTCCTCCCTGAAGGTCTGAGTGGAGGGCACAAGGGAGGGGCCGGTCAGGATTAGTCTTTGTGTTCTGAGGCTAGACAACTCTTTGGGCCATTGTTGGGGTAGGCCTGAGGAATCATCTTGGGCAGCTGCGGCCGGGATTGGAAGCAACATGGTGATATTACTTGTTCTAAGCCGAGTGATTCTGTACCGCTTCGTGACCCCAGGTGTGTGTGGTGTTGTCAGACTTTGGTATGGGGTCCCCATGGGGAAAGAGTCTTAGCTAGGACTCGGTTTCGGTACAGGGATGTCGCCAGGGTCCAAGCGACTCCAGTCTCCTGATCTGCCTCGAGGGCTTAAAGGAGGGCCCACGCGACATTACGTGTCACGTGTAGGGTTAGGGTTCGATATAGGGTTACAGTTAGGGTGAGGATTCTGGTTAGGGTTACGGGTAGGGTTAGGGTTAAAGTTAGGGCTAGGGTTAATGTGAGGTCCAAGGGCTCTCCAGGCGCTGAAGCCACAGCAGTGCAGTTTTCTCCCCAAAGGGCTGAGTGGAGTACACAGGAGAGGGTGCCGGACAGCATTAGTGTTTGGGCTCCAAGGCCAGAGAGGCATATGGGCCACTTTTTTTTAAGTCTCACGAATCCTCTTGCGCAGCGGCAGTAGCGCTCTGCAAATGACATGGTGGTGTTGCACGTTCCATGCCGACTGTTTCTGCACCGATTCTCCAACCCGTGTGCATGCTGTTGTCAGACTTTGGAATTGGGTCCCCACGGGGAAAAAGCCTTAGCTAACGTTAGGGTTCGGTCCAGGGAAGTCGCCAGGGATGAAGCGACACCACTGTTGTGAATTCCATGCAGGGCTGAAGTGAGGGTACACGGGCAGCTGCAGGTCTGGTGTAGAATTAGTGTGCTAGATAGGGTTCGGTGTAGGGTGAGGGTTGTGGTTAGGGTTACGTTTAGGGTTTGTATAGGTCCCAGGAGATTTCAGGTACCGAACCCACAGCAGAGCATTTGTCTCCCCGAAGGGCTGAGTGGACTACACAAGGTAGGTTGTCAGTCAGTATTAGTCTCTGGGTTTCTAGGCCAGACAAATGTATGGGCCACCCTTTGGGCAGGCCTCAGGAACCCTCTCATGTAGCTGCAGTCGCGCTTTGCAAATGACATGGTGGTGTTTCATGTTCCATGTCCGGTATTTCTGCTCTGATCGAACACGTGTGCCTGCTGTTGTCAGACTTTGGAATAGGGTCCCCATGGGGATAGACACATATCTAGGGTTAGGGGTCAGTCCAGGGAAGTCCCAGGGCCGAAGGGACTCCAGTGTTGTGATCTTCCTCTAAGGCTGATTTGAGGGCCCATGTGAGGTGGCACGTCAAGTATAGGGTTAGGGCTAGAGACAGCGTTAGGTCTAGGTTGAGGGTTATGGTTAGGGTTATGGTTGGTTAGGTCCCATGAGGCGCCAAGCTCTGAACTCACACCATAGCAGATGTCTCCCCGAAGGGCTAAGTGGAGTTTACAAGGGAGGGTGCCAGTCAGGATTATTCTTTGGGTTCCAAGGCCTGAAAAATGTACGGGCCACCCTTCCTGTAGGCCTCAGGAATCGTCTCGTGCGGCTGCAGTCGTGCTTTTCAAATGATATGGTGATGTTTCACGTTCCATGCCGACTATGTATGCACTGGTTCTCGAACCCGTGTACGTGCTTTTGTCAGACTTTGGAATTGGGTCCCCATGGGGAGAGAGCCTCAGCTAAGGTTAGGGTACGGTCCAGGGAAGTCGCCAGGGATGAAGCGACACCACTCTTGTGAATTCCATGGAGGGCTGAGGTGAGGGTACATGGGCAGCTGCAGGTCTGGTGTAGAATTAGGGTGCTAGATAGGGTTGAGTGTGGCGTGAGGGTTATGGTTATGGTTATGGTTATGGTTATGGTTATGGTTATGGTTATGGTTATGGTTATGGTTACGGTTAGGGTTTGGGTAGGTCCCAGGAGACTTCGGGCACTGAACCCACAGCAGAGTGGTTGTCTCCCCAAAGGGCTGAGTGGCTTACACAAGGAAGGTTGCCGGTCTGGATTAGTCCTTGGTTTCTTAGGCCAGACAGATATATGGGCCCCCCTAAAGGTAGGCCTCAGGAATCCTCTCATGTAGCTCTAGTTGCGCTTTGCAGATGACATGATGGTGTTCCATGTTCCATGGCGAGTATTTCTGCACCGATTCTCGAACCCGTGTCCGTGCTCTTATCAGACTTTGGAATTGGGTCCCCGTGGGGAGAGAGCCTTATCTAGGTTTAGGATTTGGTCCCGGGAGGTCGCCAGGGCTGAATCGACACTAGTGTTGTGAATTCCATGCAGGGCTGAAGTGAGGGAATATTCATGGCTGTGAGTCGGCTGTAGTGTTAGTGTGCTGTTAGTGTGCTAGATAGGGTTAGGTGTAGGGTGAGGGTTATGGTTCGGACGACGGTTAGGGCTAGGTACCAGGAGACTCCAGGAACTGAACCCACAGCAGAGTAGTGTCTCCCTGAAGGGCCTAGTGGTGTAGACAAGGGAGGATGCCGGTCAGGATTAGTCTTTGGGTTCCAAAGCTAGACACACGTATGGGCCACCCGTCAGGTAGGCCTCAGGATTCGTCTCGTGCAGCTGCAGTCATGCTTTGCAAATGCCATGGTGATGTCCCAGGATCCACGCCAATTATTTCTGCACCGATTCTTGAACCCGTGTGCGTGCTGTTGTCAGACTTTGGAATTGGGTCCCCGTGGGGAGATGGCCTTAGCTAAGGTTAGAGTTCGGTCCAGGGAAGTCGCCAGGGATGAAGCGACACCAGTGTTGTGCATTCCGTGGAGGGCTGAAGTGAGGCAACATAGATGGCTTTGAGTTGGCTGTAGAGTTAGTGTGCTAGGTAGGGTTAGGTGTAGGATGAGGGTTATGGTTCGGGTGACAGTTAGGGTTAGGTACCAGGAGACTCCAGGAACTGAACCCACAGGGGAGTAGCTGTTTCCCTGGAGGGCTTCGTGGAGTACATAAGGGAGCGTTCCGGTTAGGATTAGTCTTTGGGTTCCAAGGCCAGACAACTCTATGGACCACTGGTCGTGTAGGCGTCAGTAATCCTCTCGGGCTGCCGCAGCTGGGCCTTGGAAACAACGTGGTGATGTATCAGGTTCCATGCCGAGTGATCCTGCACGGTTTCATGACCCCTGGCTCGTGGTGTTGTCAGACTTTGGTATTGGGTCCCCATGGGGAGAGAGCCTTACCTAGGTTTAGGTTTCGGTCCAGGGACATCACCAGGTCCGAAGCAACTCCAGTCTCGTGACCTCCCTGGAGGGCTGAAGTGAGGCCCCCTGCGATGGTGCAGCTCAAGTGTAGGATTAGGGTTTGAGATGGGGTTAGGTTTCGGTTGAGGGTCCTGGTTAGGGTTAGGGCACAGTTACAGTTAAGTCCCAGGAGGCTCCAGGTTCTGAACCCACAGCAGTGCAGTTGTCTCCCCAAAGGGCTGAGTGGAGGGCACAAGGGTGAGTGCTGGTTAGGATTAGTCTTTGGCTTCCCAGCCAGACAACCCTATGGCCCACTGGTCGGGTAGGCCTCAGGAATCCTCTCCGGCAGCTGCAGCCCAGCCTGGAAAGCGATACGGCGATGTTCCCGGTTCTATGCCGACTGATCCTGCACCTCTTCTTGACCCCAGGCGCGTGGTGGTGTCAGGCTTTGGTATTGGGACACGTGTAGAGAGCCTTAGCTAGGGTTACATTTTGTTCCAGGGACGTCACCAGGCAGGAAGCGACTCCAGTCTCGTGATCTCCCTCGAGGGCTGTATTTAGGGCCTATGCGAAGGTGCGGGTCCAGTGTAGGGTTAGGTTTCCAGATAGGTTTATGATCTGGTGAAGGGTTCTGGTTATGTTTCCGGTTAGGGGTAGGGGTAGGGTTTGGGTGAGGTCCCAGGAGGCTCCAGTTGGTGAACCCACAGCAGTGCAGTTGTCTCCCTAAGGGCTGAATGGAGGTCACAATGGAGGCTACCAGTCAGGATTAGTTTTGGGGTTCTAATGTCAGACAACTCTATGTGCCACTTTTCGTGTTGGCCTCAGGAATCTCTCCGGCAGCTGCAGCCAGGCCTGGCAAACGACATGGTGAGGTTCCAGGCTCTATACCAAGTGATCCTGCACTGCTTCCTGACCCCAAGCTTGTGGTATTGTCAGAATTTGGCATTGGGTCTCAATGGGGAGAGAGCCTTAGCTAGGGTTAGGTTTTGGTCCAGGGACGTCGCAAGGGTACAAGAGACTCCAGTCTCGTGAAGTCCCTCTATGGCTGAAATGAGGGCCCATGCGACATTGCTGGTCAAGTGTAGGGTTTGGGGTCGAGACAGGGTTACGTTTCGGTTGAGGATTCAGGTTAAGGTTATGGTTAGGATTAATGTTAGGGTTAGCTTTAGGGTGAGGGTGAGGTCCCAGGGTCTCCAAGCGCTGAACCCACAGCAGTGCATTTGTTCCCTGAAGGGCTGAGTTGAGGGGACAAGGGAGGTTCCTGGTCAGGAGTAGTCTTTGGCTTCCAAGGATAGAAAACTCCTTGGGCCGCTGGTCGTGTACGCATCGGGAATCCTTTTGGCAGCTGCAGCCAGTCGTTGGAAATGACATGGTGATGTTCTAGGTTCTATGCCGAGTGATCTTGCACCATTTCTGCACCCCAGGCGCATGGTGTTGTCAGACTTTCGTATTGGGTCCCCATGGGGAGAGAGCCTTAGCTACGGTTTGGGTTCGTTCGAGGGATGTCGCCAGGGCTGATGCGACTCCAGTCTCGTGATCTCCCTCAAGGGCTGAAATGAGGGCCCCTTTCGACAGTGCGGGTCAAGTGTAGGGTTAGGGTTCGAAATGGGGTTAAGTTTCGGTTGAGGGTTCTTGTTAGGGTAAGGTTAGTGTTCGGGTTAGGTTCCAGAATGCTCCAGGCACTGAACCCCCACAAGTGCAATTTTCTCCCCTAAGGGCTGAGTGGAGGGTTCAAGGGAGGTTGCAGGTCAGAATTAGTCTTTGGGTTCCAAGGCCAGGCAACTCTATTGGCCACTGACTGGTAGGTCAGGCCTCAGGAATGTCTCGGACAGTTTCAGCTGGGCCTTGGAAATGACATGGTGATGTTCCAGGTACTATGCCGACTGATCCTGCACTGCTTCATGACCCCAGGCGTGTGGTGTTGTCAGACTTTGGTATTGGGTCCCCGTGGAGAGAGAACCTTAGCTAGGGTTAGGGTTCGGTCCAGGGACGTCGTCAGGGCCCAAGAGACTCCAGTCTCATGATGTCCCTCAAGGGCTGAAATGCGGCCCCAGGCCATGGTGCGGTCATGTGGAGTGTTAGGGTTCAAGTTGGGGCTTGCGATCGGCTGAGGGTTCTCCTTAGGGGTAGGGTAGGGTTTCAGCTAAGTCCCAGAAGGCTCCAGGCGCTGAACGCACAGCAGTGCAGTTTCCTCCCTGAAGGTCTGAGTGGAGGGCACAAGGGAGGGGCCGGTCAGGATTAGTCTTTGTGTTCTGAGGCTAGACAACTCTTTGGGCCATTGTTGGGGTAGGCCTGAGGAATCATCTTGGGCAGCTGCGGCCGGGATTGGAAGCAACATGGTGATATTACTTGTTCTAAGCCGAGTGATTCTGTACCGCTTCGTGACCCCAGGTGTGTGTGGTGTTGTCAGACTTTGGTATGGGGTCCCCATGGGGAAAGAGTCTTAGCTAGGACTCGGTTTCGGTACAGGGATGTCGCCAGGGTCCAAGCGACTCCAGTCTCCTGATCTGCCTCGAGGGCTTAAAGGAGGGCCCACGCGACATTACGTGTCACGTGTAGGGTTAGGGTTCGATATAGGGTTACAGTTAGGGTGAGGATTCTGGTTAGGGTTACGGGTAGGGTTAGGGTTAAAGTTAGGGCTAGGGTTAATGTGAGGTCCAAGGGCTCTCCAGGCGCTGAAGCCACAGCAGTGCAGTTTTCTCCCCAAAGGGCTGAGTGGAGTACACAGGAGAGGGTGCCGGACAGCATTAGTGTTTGGGCTCCAAGGCCAGAGAGGCATATGGGCCACTTTTTTTTAAGTCTCACGAATCCTCTTGCGCAGCGGCAGTAGCGCTCTGCAAATGACATGGTGGTGTTGCACGTTCCATGCCGACTGTTTCTGCACCGATTCTCCAACCCGTGTGCATGCTGTTGTCAGACTTTGGAATTGGGTCCCCACGGGGAAAAAGCCTTAGCTAACGTTAGGGTTCGGTCCAGGGAAGTCGCCAGGGATGAAGCGACACCACTGTTGTGAATTCCATGCAGGGCTGAAGTGAGGGTACACGGGCAGCTGCAGGTCTGGTGTAGAATTAGTGTGCTAGATAGGGTTCGGTGTAGGGTGAGGGTTGTGGTTAGGGTTACGTTTAGGGTTTGTATAGGTCCCAGGAGATTTCAGGTACCGAACCCACAGCAGAGCATTTGTCTCCCCGAAGGGCTGAGTGGACTACACAAGGTAGGTTGTCAGTCAGTATTAGTCTCTGGGTTTCTAGGCCAGACAAATGTATGGGCCACCCTTTGGGCAGGCCTCAGGAACCCTCTCATGTAGCTGCAGTCGCGCTTTGCAAATGACATGGTGGTGTTTCATGTTCCATGTCCGGTATTTCTGCTCTGATCGAACACGTGTGCCTGCTGTTGTCAGACTTTGGAATAGGGTCCCCATGGGGATAGACACATATCTAGGGTTAGGGGTCAG
The DNA here is from genome assembly GCF_024362965.1 of Panthera pardus. Taxonomy (NCBI): domain Eukaryota; kingdom Metazoa; phylum Chordata; class Mammalia; order Carnivora; family Felidae; genus Panthera; species Panthera pardus. Next base: position 154,055 of record NW_026526949.1, on the reverse strand, counting down.
TCCAGGGAAGTCCCAGGGCCGAAGGGACTCCAGTGTTGTGATCTTCCTCTAAGGCTGATTTGAGGGCCCATGTGAGGTGGCACGTCAAGTATAGGGTTAGGGCTAGAGACAGCGTTAGGTCTAGGTTGAGGGTTATGGTTAGGGTTATGGTTGGTTAGGTCCCATGAGGCGCCAAGCTCTGAACTCACACCATAGCAGATGTCTCCCCGAAGGGCTAAGTGGAGTTTACAAGGGAGGGTGCCAGTCAGGATTATTCTTTGGGTTCCAAGGCCTGAAAAATGTACGGGCCACCCTTCCTGTAGGCCTCAGGAATCGTCTCGTGCGGCTGCAGTCGTGCTTTTCAAATGATATGGTGATGTTTCACGTTCCATGCCGACTATGTATGCACTGGTTCTCGAACCCGTGTACGTGCTTTTGTCAGACTTTGGAATTGGGTCCCCATGGGGAGAGAGCCTCAGCTAAGGTTAGGGTACGGTCCAGGGAAGTCGCCAGGGATGAAGCGACACCACTCTTGTGAATTCCATGGAGGGCTGAGGTGAGGGTACATGGGCAGCTGCAGGTCTGGTGTAGAATTAGGGTGCTAGATAGGGTTGAGTGTGGCGTGAGGGTTATGGTTATGGTTATGGTTATGGTTATGGTTATGGTTATGGTTATGGTTATGGTTACGGTTAGGGTTTGGGTAGGTCCCAGGAGACTTCGGGCACTGAACCCACAGCAGAGTGGTTGTCTCCCCAAAGGGCTGAGTGGCTTACACAAGGAAGGTTGCCGGTCTGGATTAGTCCTTGGGTTCTTAGGCCAGACAGATATATGGGCCCCCCTAAAGGTAGGCCTCAGGAATCCTCTCATGTAGCTCTAGTTGCGCTTTGCAGATGACATGATGGTGTTCCATGTTCCATGGCGAGTATTTCTGCACCGATTCTCGAACCCGTGTCCGTGCTCTTATCAGACTTTGGAATTGGGTCCCCGTGGGGAGAGAGCCTTATCTAGGTTTAGGATTTGGTCCCGGGAGGTCGCCAGGGCTGAATCGACACTAGTGTTGTGAATTCCATGCAGGGCTGAAGTGAGGGAATATTCATGGCTGTGAGTCGGCTGTAGTGTTAGTGTGCTGTTAGTGTGCTAGATAGGGTTAGGTGTAGGGTGAGGGTTATGGTTCGGACGACGGTTAGGGCTAGGTACCAGGAGACTCCAGGAACTGAACCCACAGCAGAGTAGTGTCTCCCTGAAGGGCCTAGTGGTGTAGACAAGGGAGGATGCCGGTCAGGATTAGTCTTTGGGTTCCAAAGCTAGACACACGTATGGGCCACCCGTCAGGTAGGCCTCAGGATTCGTCTCGTGCAGCTGCAGTCATGCTTTGCAAATGCCATGGTGATGTCCCAGGATCCACGCCAATTATTTCTGCACCGATTCTTGAACCCGTGTGCGTGCTGTTGTCAGACTTTGGAATTGGGTCCCCGTGGGGAGATGGCCTTAGCTAAGGTTAGAGTTCGGTCCAGGGAAGTCGCCAGGGATGAAGCGACACCAGTGTTGTGCATTCCGTGGAGGGCTGAAGTGAGGCAACATAGATGGCTTTGAGTTGGCTGTAGAGTTAGTGTGCTAGGTAGGGTTAGGTGTAGGATGAGGGTTATGGTTCGGGTGACAGTTAGGGTTAGGTACCAGGAGACTCCAGGAACTGAACCCACAGGGGAGTAGCTGTTTCCCTGGAGGGCTTCGTGGAGTACATAAGGGAGCGTTCCGGTTAGGATTAGTCTTTGGGTTCCAAGGCCAGACAACTCTATGGACCACTGGTCGTGTAGGCGTCAGTAATCCTCTCGGGCTGCCGCAGCTGGGCCTTGGAAACAACGTGGTGATGTATCAGGTTCCATGCCGAGTGATCCTGCACGGTTTCATGACCCCTGGCTCGTGGTGTTGTCAGACTTTGGTATTGGGTCCCCATGGGGAGAGAGCCTTACCTAGGTTTAGGTTTCGGTCCAGGGACATCACCAGGTCCGAAGCAACTCCAGTCTCGTGACCTCCCTGGAGGGCTGAAGTGAGGCCCCCTGCGATGGTGCAGCTCAAGTGTAGGATTAGGGTTTGAGATGGGGTTAGGTTTCGGTTGAGGGTCCTGGTTAGGGTTAGGGCACAGTTACAGTTAAGTCCCAGGAGGCTCCAGGTTCTGAACCCACAGCAGTGCAGTTGTCTCCCCAAAGGGCTGAGTGGAGGGCACAAGGGTGAGTGCTGGTTAGGATTAGTCTTTGGCTTCCCAGCCAGACAACCCTATGGCCCACTGGTCGGGTAGGCCTCAGGAATCCTCTCCGGCAGCTGCAGCCCAGCCTGGAAAGCGATACGGCGATGTTCCCGGTTCTATGCCGACTGATCCTGCACCTCTTCTTGACCCCAGGCGCGTGGTGGTGTCAGGCTTTGGTATTGGGACACGTGTAGAGAGCCTTAGCTAGGGTTACATTTTGTTCCAGGGACGTCACCAGGCAGGAAGCGACTCCAGTCTCGTGATCTCCCTCGAGGGCTGTATTTAGGGCCTATGCGAAGGTGCGGGTCCAGTGTAGGGTTAGGTTTCCAGATAGGTTTATGATCTGGTGAAGGGTTCTGGTTATGTTTCCGGTTAGGGGTAGGGGTAGGGTTTGGGTGAGGTCCCAGGAGGCTCCAGTTGGTGAACCCACAGCAGTGCAGTTGTCTCCCTAAGGGCTGAATGGAGGTCACAATGGAGGCTACCAGTCAGGATTAGTTTTGGGGTTCTAATGTCAGACAACTCTATGTGCCACTTTTCGTGTTGGCCTCAGGAATCTCTCCGGCAGCTGCAGCCAGGCCTGGCAAACGACATGGTGAGGTTCCAGGCTCTATACCAAGTGATCCTGCACTGCTTCCTGACCCCAAGCTTGTGGTATTGTCAGAATTTGGCATTGGGTCTCAATGGGGAGAGAGCCTTAGCTAGGGTTAGGTTTTGGTCCAGGGACGTCGCAAGGGTACAAGAGACTCCAGTCTCGTGAAGTCCCTCTATGGCTGAAATGAGGGCCCATGCGACATTGCTGGTCAAGTGTAGGGTTTGGGGTCGAGACAGGGTTACGTTTCGGTTGAGGATTCAGGTTAAGGTTATGGTTAGGATTAATGTTAGGGTTAGCTTTAGGGTGAGGGTGAGGTCCCAGGGTCTCCAAGCGCTGAACCCACAGCAGTGCATTTGTTCCCTGAAGGGCTGAGTTGAGGGGACAAGGGAGGTTCCTGGTCAGGAGTAGTCTTTGGCTTCCAAGGATAGAAAACTCCTTGGGCCGCTGGTCGTGTACGCATCGGGAATCCTTTTGGCAGCTGCAGCCAGTCGTTGGAAATGACATGGTGATGTTCTAGGTTCTATGCCGAGTGATCTTGCACCATTTCTGCACCCCAGGCGCATGGTGTTGTCAGACTTTCGTATTGGGTCCCCATGGGGAGAGAGCCTTAGCTACGGTTTGGGTTCGTTCGAGGGATGTCGCCAGGGCTGATGCGACTCCAGTCTCGTGATCTCCCTCAAGGGCTGAAATGAGGGCCCCTTTCGACAGTGCGGGTCAAGTGTAGGGTTAGGGTTCGAAATGGGGTTAAGTTTCGGTTGAGGGTTCTTGTTAGGGTAAGGTTAGTGTTCGGGTTAGGTTCCAGAATGCTCCAGGCACTGAACCCCCACAAGTGCAATTTTCTCCCCCAAGGGCTGAGTGGAGGGTTCAAGGGAGGTTGCAGGTCAGAATTAGTCTTTGGGTTCCAAGGCCAGGCAACTCTATTGGCCACTGACTGGTAGGTCAGGCCTCAGGAATGTCTCGGACAGTTTCAGCTGGGCCTTGGAAATGACATGGTGATGTTCCAGGTACTATGCCGACTGATCCTGCACTGCTTCATGACCCCAGGCGTGTGGTGTTGTCAGACTTTGGTATTGGGTCCCCGTGGAGAGAGAACCTTAGCTAGGGTTAGGGTTCGGTCCAGGGACGTCGTCAGGGCCCAAGAGACTCCAGTCTCATGATGTCCCTCAAGGGCTGAAATGCGGCCCCAGGCCATGGTGCGGTCATGTGGAGTGTTAGGGTTCAAGTTGGGGCTTGCGATCGGCTGAGGGTTCTCCTTAGGGGTAGGGTAGGGTTTCAGCTAAGTCCCAGAAGGCTCCAGGCGCTGAACGCACAGCAGTGCAGTTTCCTCCCTGAAGGTCTGAGTGGAGGGCACAAGGGAGGGGCCGGTCAGGATTAGTCTTTGTGTTCTGAGGCTAGACAACTCTTTGGGCCATTGTTGGGGTAGGCCTGAGGAATCATCTTGGGCAGCTGCGGCCGGGATTGGAAGCAACATGGTGATATTACTTGTTCTAAGCCGAGTGATTCTGTACCGCTTCGTGACCCCAGGTGTGTGTGGTGTTGTCAGACTTTGGTATGGGGTCCCCATGGGGAAAGAGTCTTAGCTAGGACTCGGTTTCGGTACAGGGATGTCGCCAGGGTCCAAGCGACTCCAGTCTCCTGATCTGCCTCGAGGGCTTAAAGGAGGGCCCACGCGACATTACGTGTCACGTGTAGGGTTAGGGTTCGATATAGGGTTACAGTTAGGGTGAGGATTCTGGTTAGGGTTACGGGTAGGGTTAGGGTTAAAGTTAGGGCTAGGGTTAATGTGAGGTCCAAGGGCTCTCCAGGCGCTGAAGCCACAGCAGTGCAGTTTTCTCCCCAAAGGGCTGAGTGGAGTACACAGGAGAGGGTGCCGGACAGCATTAGTGTTTGGGCTCCAAGGCCAGAGAGGCATATGGGCCACTTTTTTTTAAGTCTCACGAATCCTCTTGCGCAGCGGCAGTAGCGCTCTGCAAATGACATGGTGGTGTTGCACGTTCCATGCCGACTGTTTCTGCACCGATTCTCCAACCCGTGTGCATGCTGTTGTCAGACTTTGGAATTGGGTCCCCACGGGGAAAAAGCCTTAGCTAACGTTAGGGTTCGGTCCAGGGAAGTCGCCAGGGATGAAGCGACACCACTGTTGTGAATTCCATGCAGGGCTGAAGTGAGGGTACACGGGCAGCTGCAGGTCTGGTGTAGAATTAGTGTGCTAGATAGGGTTCGGTGTAGGGTGAGGGTTGTGGTTAGGGTTACGTTTAGGGTTTGTATAGGTCCCAGGAGATTTCAGGTACCGAACCCACAGCAGAGCATTTGTCTCCCCGAAGGGCTGAGTGGACTACACAAGGTAGGTTGTCAGTCAGTATTAGTCTCTGGGTTTCTAGGCCAGACAAATGTATGGGCCACCCTTTGGGCAGGCCTCAGGAACCCTCTCATGTAGCTGCAGTCGCGCTTTGCAAATGACATGGTGGTGTTTCATGTTCCATGTCCGGTATTTCTGCTCTGATCGAACACGTGTGCCTGCTGTTGTCAGACTTTGGAATAGGGTCCCCATGGGGATAGACACATATCTAGGGTTAGGGGTCAGTCCAGGGAAGTCCCAGGGCCGAAGGGACTCCAGTGTTGTGATCTTCCTCTAAGGCTGATTTGAGGGCCCATGTGAGGTGGCACGTCAAGTATAGGGTTAGGGCTAGAGACAGCGTTAGGTCTAGGTTGAGGGTTATGGTTAGGGTTATGGTTGGTTAGGTCCCATGAGGCGCCAAGCTCTGAACTCACACCATAGCAGATGTCTCCCCGAAGGGCTAAGTGGAGTTTACAAGGGAGGGTGCCAGTCAGGATTATTCTTTGGGTTCCAAGGCCTGAAAAATGTACGGGCCACCCTTCCTGTAGGCCTCAGGAATCGTCTCGTGCGGCTGCAGTCGTGCTTTTCAAATGATATGGTGATGTTTCACGTTCCATGCCGACTATGTATGCACTGGTTCTCGAACCCGTGTACGTGCTTTTGTCAGACTTTGGAATTGGGTCCCCATGGGGAGAGAGCCTCAGCTAAGGTTAGGGTACGGTCCAGGGAAGTCGCCAGGGATGAAGCGACACCACTCTTGTGAATTCCATGGAGGGCTGAGGTGAGGGTACATGGGCAGCTGCAGGTCTGGTGTAGAATTAGGGTGCTAGATAGGGTTGAGTGTGGCGTGAGGGTTATGGTTATGGTTATGGTTATGGTTATGGTTATGGTTATGGTTATGGTTATGGTTATGGTTATGGTTACGGTTAGGGTTTGGGTAGGTCCCAGGAGACTTCGGGCACTGAACCCACAGCAGAGTGGTTGTCTCCCCAAAGGGCTGAGTGGCTTACACAAGGAAGGTTGCCGGTCTGGATTAGTCCTTGGTTTCTTAGGCCAGACAGATATATGGGCCCCCCTAAAGGTAGGCCTCAGGAATCCTCTCATGTAGCTCTAGTTGCGCTTTGCAGATGACATGATGGTGTTCCATGTTCCATGGCGAGTATTTCTGCACCGATTCTCGAACCCGTGTCCGTGCTCTTATCAGACTTTGGAATTGGGTCCCCGTGGGGAGAGAGCCTTATCTAGGTTTAGGATTTGGTCCCGGGAGGTCGCCAGGGCTGAATCGACACTAGTGTTGTGAATTCCATGCAGGGCTGAAGTGAGGGAATATTCATGGCTGTGAGTCGGCTGTAGTGTTAGTGTGCTGTTAGTGTGCTAGATAGGGTTAGGTGTAGGGTGAGGGTTATGGTTCGGACGACGGTTAGGGCTAGGTACCAGGAGACTCCAGGAACTGAACCCACAGCAGAGTAGTGTCTCCCTGAAGGGCCTAGTGGTGTAGACAAGGGAGGATGCCGGTCAGGATTAGTCTTTGGGTTCCAAAGCTAGACACACGTATGGGCCACCCGTCAGGTAGGCCTCAGGATTCGTCTCGTGCAGCTGCAGTCATGCTTTGCAAATGCCATGGTGATGTCCCAGGATCCACGCCAATTATTTCTGCACCGATTCTTGAACCCGTGTGCGTGCTGTTGTCAGACTTTGGAATTGGGTCCCCGTGGGCAGATGGCCTTAGCTAAGGTTAGAGTTCGGTCCAGGGAAGTCGCCAGGGATGAAGCGACACCAGTGTTGTGCATTCCGTGGAGGGCTGAAGTGAGGCAACATAGATGGCTTTGAGTTGGCTGTAGAGTTAGTGTGCTAGGTAGGGTTAGGTGTAGGATGAGGGTTATGGTTCGGGTGACAGTTAGGGTTAGGTACCAGGAGACTCCAGGAACTGAACCCACAGGGGAGTAGCTGTTTCCCTGGAGGGCTTCGTGGAGTACATAAGGGAGCGTTCCGGTTAGGATTAGTCTTTGGGTTCCAAGGCCAGACAACTCTATGGACCACTGGTCGTGTAGGCGTCAGTAATCCTCTCGGGCTGCCGCAGCTGGGCCTTGGAAACAACGTGGTGATGTATCAGGTTCCATGCCGAGTGATCCTGCACGGTTTCATGACCCCTGGCTCGTGGTGTTGTCAGACTTTGGTATTGGGTCCCCATGGGGAGAGAGCCTTACCTAGGTTTAGGTTTCGGTCCAGGGACATCACCAGGTCCGAAGCAACTCCAGTCTCGTGACCTCCCTGGAGGGCTGAAGTGAGGCCCCCTGCGATGGTGCAGCTCAAGTGTAGGATTAGGGTTTGAGATGGGGTTAGGTTTCGGTTGAGGGTCCTGGTTAGGGTTAGGGCACAGTTACAGTTAAGTCCCAGGAGGCTCCAGGTTCTGAACCCACAGCAGTGCAGTTGTCTCCCCAAAGGGCTGAGTGGAGGGCACAAGGGTGAGTGCTGGTTAGGATTAGTCTTTGGCTTCCCAGCCAGACAACCCTATGGCCCACTGGTCGGGTAGGCCTCAGGAATCCTCTCCGGCAGCTGCAGCCCAGCCTGGAAAGCGATACGGCGATGTTCCCGGTTCTATGCCGACTGATCCTGCACCTCTTCTTGACCCCAGGCGCGTGGTGGTGTCAGGCTTTGGTATTGGGACACGTGTAGAGAGCCTTAGCTAGGGTTACATTTTGTTCCAGGGACGTCACCAGGCAGGAAGCGACTCCAGTCTCGTGATCTCCCTCGAGGGCTGTATTTAGGGCCTATGCGAAGGTGCGGGTCCAGTGTAGGGTTAGGTTTCCAGATAGGTTTATGATCTGGTGAAGGGTTCTGGTTATGTTTCCGGTTAGGGGTAGGGGTAGGGTTTGGGTGAGGTCCCAGGAGGCTCCAGTTGGTGAACCCACAGCAGTGCAGTTGTCTCCCTAAGGGCTGAATGGAGGTCACAATGGAGGCTACCAGTCAGGATTAGTTTTGGGGTTCTAATGTCAGACAACTCTATGTGCCACTTTTCGTGTTGGCCTCAGGAATCTCTCCGGCAGCTGCAGCCAGGCCTGGCAAACGACATGGTGAGGTTCCAGGCTCTATACCAAGTGATCCTGCACTGCTTCCTGACCCCAAGCTTGTGGTATTGTCAGAATTTGGCATTGGGTCTCAATGGGGAGAGAGCCTTAGCTAGGGTTAGGTTTTGGTCCAGGGACGTCGCAAGGGTACAAGAGACTCCAGTCTCGTGAAGTCCCTCTATGGCTGAAATGAGGGCCCATGCGACATTGCTGGTCAAGTGTAGGGTTTGGGGTCGAGACAGGGTTACGTTTCGGTTGAGGATTCAGGTTAAGGTTATGGTTAGGATTAATGTTAGGGTTAGCTTTAGGGTGAGGGTGAGGTCCCAGGGTCTCCAAGCGCTGAACCCACAGCAGTGCATTTGTTCCCTGAAGGGCTGAGTTGAGGGGACAAGGGAGGTTCCTGGTCAGGAGTAGTCTTTGGCTTCCAAGGATAGAAAACTCCTTGGGCCGCTGGTCGTGTACGCATCGGGAATCCTTTTGGCAGCTGCAGCCAGTCGTTGGAAATGACATGGTGATGTTCTAGGTTCTATGCCGAGTGATCTTGCACCATTTCTGCACCCCAGGCGCATGGTGTTGTCAGACTTTCGTATTGGGTCCCCATGGGGAGAGAGCCTTAGCTACGGTTTGGGTTCGTTCGAGGGATGTCGCCAGGGCTGATGCGACTCCAGTCTCGTGATCTCCCTCAAGGGCTGAAATGAGGGCCCCTTTCGACAGTGCGGGTCAAGTGTAGGGTTAGGGTTCGAAATGGGGTTAAGTTTCGGTTGAGGGTTCTTGTTAGGGTAAGGTTAGTGTTCGGGTTAGGTTCCAGAATGCTCCAGGCACTGAACCCCCACAAGTGCAATTTTCTCCCCTAAGGGCTGAGTGGAGGGTTCAAGGGAGGTTGCAGGTCAGAATTAGTCTTTGGGTTCCAAGGCCAGGCAACTCTATTGGCCACTGACTGGTAGGTCAGGCCTCAGGAATGTCTCGGACAGTTTCAGCTGGGCCTTGGAAATGACATGGTGATGTTCCAGGTACTATGCCGACTGATCCTGCACTGCTTCATGACCCCAGGCGTGTGGTGTTGTCAGACTTTGGTATTGGGTCCCCGTGGAGAGAGAACCTTAGCTAGGGTTAGGGTTCGGTCCAGGGACGTCGTCAGGGCCCAAGAGACTCCAGTCTCATGATGTCCCTCAAGGGCTGAAATGCGGCCCCAGGCCATGGTGCGGTCATGTGGAGTGTTAGGGTTCAAGTTGGGGCTTGCGATCGGCTGAGGGTTCTCCTTAGGGGTAGGGTAGGGTTTCAGCTAAGTCCCAGAAGGCTCCAGGCGCTGAACGCACAGCAGTGCAGTTTCCTCCCTGAAGGTCTGAGTGGAGGGCACAAGGGAGGGGCCGGTCAGGATTAGTCTTTGTGTTCTGAGGCTAGACAACTCTTTGGGCCATTGTTGGGGTAGGCCTGAGGAATCATCTTGGGCAGCTGCGGCCGGGATTGGAAGCAACATGGTGATATTACTTGTTCTAAGCCGAGTGATTCTGTACCGCTTCGTGACCCCAGGTGTGTGTGGTGTTGTCAGACTTTGGTATGGGGTCCCCATGGGGAAAGAGTCTTAGCTAGGACTCGGTTTCGGTACAGGGATGTCGCCAGGGTCCAAGCGACTCCAGTCTCCTGATCTGCCTCGAGGGCTTAAAGGAGGGCCCACGCGACATTACGTGTCACGTGTAGGGTTAGGGTTCGATATAGGGTTACAGTTAGGGTGAGGATTCTGGTTAGGGTTACGGGTAGGGTTAGGGTTAAAGTTAGGGCTAGGGTTAATGTGAGGTCCAAGGGCTCTCCAGGCGCTGAAGCCACAGCAGTGCAGTTTTCTCCCCAAAGGGCTGAGTGGAGTACACAGGAGAGGGTGCCGGACAGCATTAGTGTTTGGGCTCCAAGGCCAGAGAGGCATATGGGCCACTTTTTTTTAAGTCTCACGAATCCTCTTGCGCAGCGGCAGTAGCGCTCTGCAAATGACATGGTGGTGTTGCACGTTCCATGCCGACTGTTTCTGCACCGATTCTCCAACCCGTGTGCATGCTGTTGTCAGACTTTGGAATTGGGTCCCCACGGGGAAAAAGCCTTAGCTAACGTTAGGGTTCGGTCCAGGGAAGTCGCCAGGGATGAAGCGACACCACTGTTGTGAATTCCATGCAGGGCTGAAGTGAGGGTACACGGGCAGCTGCAGGTCTGGTGTAGAATTAGTGTGCTAGATAGGGTTCGGTGTAGGGTGAGGGTTGTGGTTAGGGTTACGTTTAGGGTTTGTATAGGTCCCAGGAGATTTCAGGTACCGAACCCACAGCAGAGCATTTGTCTCCCCGAAGGGCTGAGTGGACTACACAAGGTAGGTTGTCAGTCAGTATTAGTCTCTGGGTTTCTAGGCCAGACAAATGTATGGGCCACCCTTTGGGCAGGCCTCAGGAACCCTCTCATGTAGCTGCAGTCGCGCTTTGCAAATGACATGGTGGTGTTTCATGTTCCATGTCCGGTATTTCTGCTCTGATCGAACACGTGTGCCTGCTGTTGTCAGACTTTGGAATAGGGTCCCCATGGGGATAGACACATATCTAGGGTTAGGGGTCAGTCCAGGGAAGTCCCAGGGCCGAAGGGACTCCAGTGTTGTGATCTTCCTCTAAGGCTGATTTGAGGGCCCATGTGAGGTGGCACGTCAAGTATAGGGTTAGGGCTAGAGACAGCGTTAGGTCTAGGTTGAGGGTTATGGTTAGGGTTATGGTTGGTTAGGTCCCATGAGGCGCCAAGCTCTGAACTCACACCATAGCAGATGTCTCCCCGAAGGGCTAAGTGGAGTTTACAAGGGAGGGTGCCAGTCAGGATTATTCTTTGGGTTCCAAGGCCTGAAAAATGTACGGGCCACCCTTCCTGTAGGCCTCAGGAATCGTCTCGTGCGGCTGCAGTCGTGCTTTTCAAATGATATGGTGATGTTTCACGTTCCATGCCGACTATGTATGCACTGGTTCTCGAACCCGTGTACGTGCTTTTGTCAGACTTTGGAATTGGGTCCCCATGGGGAGAGAGCCTCAGCTAAGGTTAGGGTACGGTCCAGGGAAGTCGCCAGGGATGAAGCGACACCACTCTTGTGAATTCCATGGAGGGCTGAGGTGAGGGTACATGGGCAGCTGCAGGTCTGGTGTAGAATTAGGGTGCTAGATAGGGTTGAGTGTGGCGTGAGGGTTATGGTTATGGTTATGGTTATGGTTATGGTTATGGTTATGGTTATGGTTATGGTTATGGTTACGGTTAGGGTTTGGGTAGGTCCCAGGAGACTTCGGGCACTGAACCCACAGCAGAGTGGTTGTCTCCCCAAAGGGCTGAGTGGCTTACACAAGGAAGGTTGCCGGTCTGGATTAGTCCTTGGTTTCTTAGGCCAGACAGATATATGGGCCCCCCTAAAGGTAGGCCTCAGGAATCCTCTCATGTAGCTCTAGTTGCGCTTTGCAGATGACATGATGGTGTTCCATGTTCCATGGCGAGTATTTCTGCACCGATTCTCGAACCCGTGTCCGTGCTCTTATCAGACTTTGGAATTGGGTCCCCGTGGGGAGAGAGCCTTATCTAGGTTTAGGATTTGGTCCCGGGAGGTCGCCAGGGCTGAATCGACACTAGTGTTGTGAATTCCATGCAGGGCTGAAGTGAGGGAATATTCATGGCTGTGAGTCGGCTGTAGTGTTAGTGTGCTGTTAGTGTGCTAGATAGGGTTAGGTGTAGGGTGAGGGTTATGGTTCGGACGACGGTTAGGGCTAGGTACCAGGAGACTCCAGGAACTGAACCCACAGCAGAGTAGTGTCTCCCTGAAGGGCCTAGTGGTGTAGACAAGGGAGGATGCCGGTCAGGATTAGTCTTTGGGTTCCAAAGCTAGACACACGTATGGGCCACCCGTCAGGTAGGCCTCAGGATTCGTCTCGTGCAGCTGCAGTCATGCTTTGCAAATGCCATGGTGATGTCCCAGGATCCACGCCAATTATTTCTGCACCGATTCTTGAACCCGTGTGCGTGCTGTTGTCAGACTTTGGAATTGGGTCCCCGTGGGGAGATGGCCTTAGCTAAGGTTAGAGTTCGGTCCAGGGAAGTCGCCAGGGATGAAGCGACACCAGTGTTGTGCATTCCGTGGAGGGCTGAAGTGAGGCAACATAGATGGCTTTGAGTTGGCTGTAGAGTTAGTGTGCTAGGTAGGGTTAGGTGTAGGATGAGGGTTATGGTTCGGGTGACAGTTAGGGTTAGGTACCAGGAGACTCCAGGAACTGAACCCACAGGGGAGTAGCTGTTTCCCTGGAGGGCTTCGTGGAGTACATAAGGGAGCGTTCCGGTTAGGATTAGTCTTTGGGTTCCAAGGCCAGACAACTCTATGGACCACTGGTCGTGTAGGCGTCAGTAATCCTCTCGGGCTGCCGCAGCTGGGCCTTGGAAACAACGTGGTGATGTATCAGGTTCCATGCCGAGTGATCCTGCACGGTTTCATGACCCCTGGCTCGTGGTGTTGTCAGACTTTGGTATTGGGTCCCCATGGGGAGAGAGCCTTACCTAGGTTTAGGTTTCGGTCCAGGGACATCACCAGGTCCGAAGCAACTCCAGTCTCGTGACCTCCCTGGAGGGCTGAAGTGAGGCCCCCTGCGATGGTGCAGCTCAAGTGTAGGATTAGGGTTTGAGATGGGGTTAGGTTTCGGTTGAGGGTCCTGGTTAGGGTTAGGGCACAGTTACAGTTAAGTCCCAGGAGGCTCCAGGTTCTGAACCCACAGCAGTGCAGTTGTCTCCCCAAAGGGCTGAGTGGAGGGCACAAGGGTGAGTGCTGGTTAGGATTAGTCTTTGGCTTCCCAGCCAGACAACCCTATGGCCCACTGGTCGGGTAGGCCTCAGGAATCCTCTCCGGCAGCTGCAGCCCAGCCTGGAAAGCGATACGGCGATGTTCCCGGTTCTATGCCGACTGATCCTGCACCTCTTCTTGACCCCAGGCGCGTGGTGGTGTCAGGCTTTGGTATTGGGACACGTGTAGAGAGCCTTAGCTAGGGTTACATTTTGTTCCAGGGACGTCACCAGGCAGGAAGCGACTCCAGTCTCGTGATCTCCCTCGAGGGCTGTATTTAGGGCCTATGCGAAGGTGCGGGTCCAGTGTAGGGTTAGGTTTCCAGATAGGTTTATGATCTGGTGAAGGGTTCTGGTTATGTTTCCGGTTAGGGGTAGGGGTAGGGTTTGGGTGAGGTCCCAGGAGGCTCCAGTTGGTGAACCCACAGCAGTGCAGTTGTCTCCCTAAGGGCTGAATGGAGGTCACAATGGAGGCTACCAGTCAGGATTAGTTTTGGGGTTCTAATGTCAGACAACTCTATGTGCCACTTTTCGTGTTGGCCTCAGGAATCTCTCCGGCAGCTGCAGCCAGGCCTGGCAAACGACATGGTGAGGTTCCAGGCTCTATACCAAGTGATCCTGCACTGCTTCCTGACCCCAAGCTTGTGGTATTGTCAGAATTTGGCATTGGGTCTCAATGGGGAGAGAGCCTTAGCTAGGGTTAGGTTTTGGTCCAGGGACGTCGCAAGGGTACAAGAGACTCCAGTCTCGTGAAGTCCCTCTATGGCTGAAATGAGGGCCCATGCGACATTGCTGGTCAAGTGTAGGGTTTGGGGTCGAGACAGGGTTACGTTTCGGTTGAGGATTCAGGTTAAGGTTATGGTTAGGATTAATGTTAGGGTTAGCTTTAGGGTGAGGGTGAGGTCCCAGGGTCTCCAAGCGCTGAACCCACAGCAGTGCATTTGTTCCCTGAAGGGCTGAGTTGAGGGGACAAGGGAGGTTCCTGGTCAGGAGTAGTCTTTGGCTTCCAAGGATAGAAAACTCCTTGGGCCGCTGGTCGTGTACGCATCGGGAATCCTTTTGGCAGCTGCAGCCAGTCGTTGGAAATGACATGGTGATGTTCTAGGTTCTATGCCGAGTGATCTTGCACCATTTCTGCACCCCAGGCGCATGGTGTTGTCAGACTTTCGTATTGGGTCCCCATGGGGAGAGAGCCTTAGCTACGGTTTGGGTTCGTTCGAGGGATGTCGCCAGGGCTGATGCGACTCCAGTCTCGTGATCTCCCTCAAGGGCTGAAATGAGGGCCCCTTTCGACAGTGCGGGTCAAGTGTAGGGTTAGGGTTCGAAATGGGGTTAAGTTTCGGTTGAGGGTTCTTGTTAGGGTAAGGTTAGTGTTCGGGTTAGGTTCCAGAATGCTCCAGGCACTGAACCCCCACAAGTGCAATTTTCTCCCCTAAGGGCTGAGTGGAGGGTTCAAGGGAGGTTGCAGGTCAGAATTAGTCTTTGGGTTCCAAGGCCAGGCAACTCTATTGGCCACTGACTGGTAGGTCAGGCCTCAGGAATGTCTCGGACAGTTTCAGCTGGGCCTTGGAAATGACATGGTGATGTTCCAGGTACTATGCCGACTGATCCTGCACTGCTTCATGACCCCAGGCGTGTGGTGTTGTCAGACTTTGGTATTGGGTCCCCGTGGAGAGAGAACCTTAGCTAGGGTTAGGGTTCGGTCCAGGGACGTCGTCAGGGCCCAAGAGACTCCAGTCTCATGATGTCCCTCAAGGGCTGAAATGCGGCCCCAGGCCATGGTGCGGTCATGTGGAGTGTTAGGGTTCAAGTTGGGGCTTGCGATCGGCTGAGGGTTCTCCTTAGGGGTAGGGTAGGGTTTCAGCTAAGTCCCAGAAGGCTCCAGGCGCTGAACGCACAGCAGTGCAGTTTCCTCCCTGAAGGTCTGAGTGGAGGGCACAAGGGAGGGGCCGGTCAGGATTAGTCTTTGTGTTCTGAGGCTAGACAACTCTTTGGGCCATTGTTGGGGTAGGCCTGAGGAATCATCTTGGGCAGCTGCGGCCGGGATTGGAAGCAACATGGTGATATTACTTGTTCTATGCCGAGTGATTCTGTACCGCTTCGTGACCCCAGGTGTGTGTGGTGTTGTCAGACTTTGGTATGGGGTCCCCATGGGGAAAGAGTCTTAGCTAGGACTCGGTTTCGGTACAGGGATGTCGCCAGGGTCCAAGCGACTCCAGTCTCCTGATCTGCCTCGAGGGCTTAAAGGAGGGCCCACGCGACATTACGTGTCACGTGTAGGGTTAGGGTTCGATATAGGGTTACAGTTAGGGTGAGGATTCTGGTTAGGGTTACGGGTAGGGTTAGGGTTAAAGTTAGGGCTAGGGTTAATGTGAGGTCCAAGGGCTCTCCAGGCGCTGAAGCCACAGCAGTGCAGTTTTCTCCCCAAAGGGCTGAGTGGAGTACACAGGAGAGGGTGCCGGACAGCATTAGTGTTTGGGCTCCAAGGCCAGAGAGGCATATGGGCCACTTTTTTTTAAGTCTCACGAATCCTCTTGCGCAGCGGCAGTAGCGCTCTGCAAATGACATGGTGGTGTTGCACGTTCCATGCCGACTGTTTCTGCACCGATTCTCCAACCCGTGTGCATGCTGTTGTCAGACTTTGGAATTGGGTCCCCACGGGGAAAAAGCCTTAGCTAACGTTAGGGTTCGGTCCAGGGAAGTCGCCAGGGATGAAGCGACACCACTGTTGTGAATTCCATGCAGGGCTGAAGTGAGGGTACACGGGCAGCTGCAGGTCTGGTGTAGAATTAGTGTGCTAGATAGGGTTCGGTGTAGGGTGAGGGTTGTGGTTAGGGTTACGTTTAGGGTTTGTATAGGTCCCAGGAGATTTCAGGTACCGAACCCACAGCAGAGCATTTGTCTCCCCGAAGGGCTGAGTGGACTACACAAGGTAGGTTGTCAGTCAGTATTAGTCTCTGGGTTTCTAGGCCAGACAAATGTATGGGCCACCCTTTGGGCAGGCCTCAGGAACCCTCTCATGTAGCTGCAGTCGCGCTTTGCAAATGACATGGTGGTGTTTCATGTTCCATGTCCGGTATTTCTGCTCTGATCGAACACGTGTGCCTGCTGTTGTCAGACTTTGGAATAGGGTCCCCATGGGGATAGACACATATCTAGGGTTAGGGGTCAGTCCAGGGAAGTCCCAGGGCCGAAGGGACTCCAGTGTTGTGATCTTCCTCTAAGGCTGATTTGAGGGCCCATGTGAGGTGGCACGTCAAGTATAGGGTTAGGGCTAGAGACAGCGTTAGGTCTAGGTTGAGGGTTATGGTTAGGGTTATGGTTGGTTAGGTCCCATGAGGCGCCAAGCTCTGAACTCACACCATAGCAGATGTCTCCCCGAAGGGCTAAGTGGAGTTTACAAGGGAGGGTGCCAGTCAGGATTATTCTTTGGGTTCCAAGGCCTGAAAAATGTACGGGCCACCCTTCCTGTAGGCCTCAGGAATCGTCTCGTGCGGCTGCAGTCGTGCTTTTCAAATGATATGGTGATGTTTCACGTTCCATGCCGACTATGTATGCACTGGTTCTCGAACCCGTGTACGTGCTTTTGTCAGACTTTGGAATTGGGTCCCCATGGGGAGAGAGCCTCAGCTAAGGTTAGGGTACGGTCCAGGGAAGTCGCCAGGGATGAAGCGACACCACTCTTGTGAATTCCATGGAGGGCTGAGGTGAGGGTACATGGGCAGCTGCAGGTCTGGTGTAGAATTAGGGTGCTAGATAGGGTTGAGTGTGGCGTGAGGGTTATGGTTATGGTTATGGTTATGGTTATGGTTATGGTTATGGTTATGGTTATGGTTACGGTTAGGGTTTGGGTAGGTCCCAGGAGACTTCGGGCACTGAACCCACAGCAGAGTGGTTGTCTCCCCAAAGGGCTGAGTGGCTTACACAAGGAAGGTTGCCGGTCTGGATTAGTCCTTGGGTTCTTAGGCCAGACAGATATATGGGCCCCCCTAAAGGTAGGCCTCAGGAATCCTCTCATGTAGCTCTAGTTGCGCTTTGCAGATGACATGATGGTGTTCCATGTTCCATGGCGAGTATTTCTGCACCGATTCTCGAACCCGTGTCCGTGCTCTTATCAGACTTTGGAATTGGGTCCCCGTGGGGAGAGAGCCTTATCTAGGTTTAGGATTTGGTCCCGGGAGGTCGCCAGGGCTGAATCGACACTAGTGTTGTGAATTCCATGCAGGGCTGAAGTGAGGGAATATTCATGGCTGTGAGTCGGCTGTAGTGTTAGTGTGCTGTTAGTGTGCTAGATAGGGTTAGGTGTAGGGTGAGGGTTATGGTTCGGACGACGGTTAGGGCTAGGTACCAGGAGACTCCAGGAACTGAACCCACAGCAGAGTAGTGTCTCCCTGAAGGGCCTAGTGGTGTAGACAAGGGAGGATGCCGGTCAGGATTAGTCTTTGGGTTCCAAAGCTAGACACACGTATGGGCCACCCGTCAGGTAGGCCTCAGGATTCGTCTCGTGCAGCTGCAGTCATGCTTTGCAAATGCCATGGTGATGTCCCAGGATCCACGCCAATTATTTCTGCACCGATTCTTGAACCCGTGTGCGTGCTGTTGTCAGACTTTGGAATTGGGTCCCCGTGGGGAGATGGCCTTAGCTAAGGTTAGAGTTCGGTCCAGGGAAGTCGCCAGGGATGAAGCGACACCAGTGTTGTGCATTCCGTGGAGGGCTGAAGTGAGGCAACATAGATGGCTTTGAGTTGGCTGTAGAGTTAGTGTGCTAGGTAGGGTTAGGTGTAGGATGAGGGTTATGGTTCGGGTGACAGTTAGGGTTAGGTACCAGGAGACTCCAGGAACTGAACCCACAGGGGAGTAGCTGTTTCCCTGGAGGGCTTCGTGGAGTACATAAGGGAGCGTTCCGGTTAGGATTAGTCTTTGGGTTCCAAGGCCAGACAACTCTATGGACCACTGGTCGTGTAGGCGTCAGTAATCCTCTCGGGCTGCCGCAGCTGGGCCTTGGAAACAACGTGGTGATGTATCAGGTTCCATGCCGAGTGATCCTGCACGGTTTCATGACCCCTGGCTCGTGGTGTTGTCAGACTTTGGTATTGGGTCCCCATGGGGAGAGAGCCTTACCTAGGTTTAGGTTTCGGTCCAGGGACATCACCAGGTCCGAAGCAACTCCAGTCTCGTGACCTCCCTGGAGGGCTGAAGTGAGGCCCCCTGCGATGGTGCAGCTCAAGTGTAGGATTAGGGTTTGAGATGGGGTTAGGTTTCGGTTGAGGGTCCTGGTTAGGGTTAGGGCACAGTTACAGTTAAGTCCCAGGAGGCTCCAGGTTCTGAACCCACAGCAGTGCAGTTGTCTCCCCAAAGGGCTGAGTGGAGGGCACAAGGGTGAGTGCTGGTTAGGATTAGTCTTTGGCTTCCCAGCCAGACAACCCTATGGCCCACTGGTCGGGTAGGCCTCAGGAATCCTCTCCGGCAGCTGCAGCCCAGCCTGGAAAGCGATACGGCGATGTTCCCGGTTCTATGCCGACTGATCCTGCACCTCTTCTTGACCCCAGGCGCGTGGTGGTGTCAGGCTTTGGTATTGGGACACGTGTAGAGAGCCTTAGCTAGGGTTACATTTTGTTCCAGGGACGTCACCAGGCAGGAAGCGACTCCAGTCTCGTGATCTCCCTCGAGGGCTGTATTTAGGGCCTATGCGAAGGTGCGGGTCCAGTGTAGGGTTAGGTTTCCAGATAGGTTTATGATCTGGTGAAGGGTTCTGGTTATGTTTCCGGTTAGGGGTAGGGGTAGGGTTTGGGTGAGGTCCCAGGAGGCTCCAGTTGGTGAACCCACAGCAGTGCAGTTGTCTCCCTAAGGGCTGAATGGAGGTCACAATGGAGGCTACCAGTCAGGATTAGTTTTGGGGTTCTAATGTCAGACAACTCTATGTGCCACTTTTCGTGTTGGCCTCAGGAATCTCTCCGGCAGCTGCAGCCAGGCCTGGCAAACGACATGGTGAGGTTCCAGGCTCTATACCAAGTGATCCTGCACTGCTTCCTGACCCCAAGCTTGTGGTATTGTCAGAATTTGGCATTGGGTCTCAATGGGGAGAGAGCCTTAGCTAGGGTTAGGTTTTGGTCCAGGGACGTCGCAAGGGTACAAGAGACTCCAGTCTCGTGAAGTCCCTCTATGGCTGAAATGAGGGCCCATGCGACATTGCTGGTCAAGTGTAGGGTTTGGGGTCGAGACAGGGTTACGTTTCGGTTGAGGATTCAGGTTAAGGTTATGGTTAGGATTAATGTTAGGGTTAGCTTTAGGGTGAGGGTGAGGTCCCAGGGTCTCCAAGCGCTGAACCCACAGCAGTGCATTTGTTCCCTGAAGGGCTGAGTTGAGGGGACAAGGGAGGTTCCTGGTCAGGAGTAGTCTTTGGCTTCCAAGGATAGAAAACTCCTTGGGCCGCTGGTCGTGTACGCATCGGGAATCCTTTTGGCAGCTGCAGCCAGTCGTTGGAAATGACATGGTGATGTTCTAGGTTCTATGCCGAGTGATCTTGCACCATTTCTGCACCCCAGGCGCATGGTGTTGTCAGACTTTCGTATTGGGTCCCCATGGGGAGAGAGCCTTAGCTACGGTTTGGGTTCGTTCGAGGGATGTCGCCAGGGCTGATGCGACTCCAGTCTCGTGATCTCCCTCAAGGGCTGAAATGAGGGCCCCTTTCGACAGTGCGGGTCAAGTGTAGGGTTAGGGTTCGAAATGGGGTTAAGTTTCGGTTGAGGGTTCTTGTTAGGGTAAGGTTAGTGTTCGGGTTAGGTTCCAGAATGCTCCAGGCACTGAACCCCCACAAGTGCAATTTTCTCCCCTAAGGGCTGAGTGGAGGGTTCAAGGGAGGTTGCAGGTCAGAATTAGTCTTTGGGTTCCAAGGCCAGGCAACTCTATTGGCCACTGACTGGTAGGTCAGGCCTCAGGAATGTCTCGGACAGTTTCAGCTGGGCCTTGGAAATGACATGGTGATGTTCCAGGTACTATGCCGACTGATCCTGCACTGCTTCATGACCCCAGGCGTGTGGTGTTGTCAGACTTTGGTATTGGGTCCCCGTGGAGAGAGAACCTTAGCTAGGGTTAGGGTTCGGTCCAGGGACGTCGTCAGGGCCCAAGAGACTCCAGTCTCATGATGTCCCTCAAGGGCTGAAATGCGGCCCCAGGCCATGGTGCGGTCATGTGGAGTGTTAGGGTTCAAGTTGGGGCTTGCGATCGGCTGAGGGTTCTCCTTAGGGGTAGGGTAGGGTTTCAGCTAAGTCCCAGAAGGCTCCAGGCGCTGAACGCACAGCAGTGCAGTTTCCTCCCTGAAGGTCTGAGTGGAGGGCACAAGGGAGGGGCCGGTCAGGATTAGTCTTTGTGTTCTGAGGCTAGACAACTCTTTGGGCCATTGTTGGGGTAGGCCTGAGGAATCATCTTGGGCAGCTGCGGCCGGGATTGGAAGCAACATGGTGATATTACTTGTTCTATGCCGAGTGATTCTGTACCGCTTCGTGACCCCAGGTGTGTGTGGTGTTGTCAGACTTTGGTATGGGGTCCCCATGGGGAAAGAGTCTTAGCTAGGACTCGGTTTCGGTACAGGGATGTCGCCAGGGTCCAAGCGACTCCAGTCTCCTGATCTGCCTCGAGGGCTTAAAGGAGGGCCCACGCGACATTACGTGTCACGTGTAGGGTTAGGGTTCGATATAGGGTTACAGTTAGGTTGAGGATTCTGGTTAGGGTTACGGGTAGGGTTAGGGTTAAAGTTAGGGCTAGGGTTAATGTGAGGTCCAAGGGCTCTCCAGGCGCTGAAGCCACAGCAGTGCAGTTTTCTCCCCAAAGGGCTGAGTGGAGTACACAGGAGAGGGTGCCGGACAGCATTAGTGTTTGGGCTCCAAGGCCAGAGAGGCATATGGGCCACTTTTTTTTAAGTCTCACGAATCCTCTTGCGCAGCGGCAGTAGCGCTCTGCAAATGACATGGTGGTGTTGCACGTTCCATGCCGACTGTTTCTGCACCGATTCTCCAACCCGTGTGCATGCTGTTGTCAGACTTTGGAATTGGGTCCCCACGGGGAAAAAGCCTTAGCTAACGTTAGGGTTCGGTCCAGGGAAGTCGCCAGGGATGAAGCGACACCACTGTTGTGAATTCCATGCAGGGCTGAAGTGAGGGTACACGGGCAGCTGCAGGTCTGGTGTAGAATTAGTGTGCTAGATAGGGTTCGGTGTAGGGTGAGGGTTGTGGTTAGGGTTACGTTTAGGGTTTGTATAGGTCCCAGGAGATTTCAGGTACCGAACCCACAGCAGAGCATTTGTCTCCCCGAAGGGCTGAGTGGACTACACAAGGTAGGTTGTCAGTCAGTATTAGTCTCTGGGTTTCTAGGCCAGACAAATGTATGGGCCACCCTTTGGGCAGGCCTCAGGAACCCTCTCATGTAGCTGCAGTCGCGCTTTGCAAATGACATGGTGGTGTTTCATGTTCCATGTCCGGTATTTCTGCTCTGATCGAACACGTGTGCCTGCTGTTGTCAGACTTTGGAATAGGGTCCCCATGGGGATAGACACATATCTAGGGTTAGGGGTCAGTCCAGGGAAGTCCCAGGGCCGAAGGGACTCCAGTGTTGTGATCTTCCTCTAAGGCTGATTTGAGGGCCCATGTGAGGTGGCACGTCAAGTATAGGGTTAGGGCTAGAGACAGCGTTAGGTCTAGGTTGAGGGTTATGGTTAGGGTTATGGTTGGTTAGGTCCCATGAGGCGCCAAGCTCTGAACTCACACCATAGCAGATGTCTCCCCGAAGGGCTAAGTGGAGTTTACAAGGGAGGGTGCCAGTCAGGATTATTCTTTGGGTTCCAAGGCCTGAAAAATGTACGGGCCACCCTTCCTGTAGGCCTCAGGAATCGTCTCGTGCGGCTGCAGTCGTGCTTTTCAAATGATATGGTGATGTTTCACGTTCCATGCCGACTATGTATGCACTGGTTCTCGAACCCGTGTACGTGCTTTTGTCAGACTTTGGAATTGGGTCCCCATGGGGAGAGAGCCTCAGCTAAGGTTAGGGTACGGTCCAGGGAAGTCGCCAGGGATGAAGCGACACCACTCTTGTGAATTCCATGGAGGGCTGAGGTGAGGGTACATGGGCAGCTGCAGGTCTGGTGTAGAATTAGGGTGCTAGATAGGGTTGAGTGTGGCGTGAGGGTTATGGTTATGGTTATGGTTATGGTTATGGTTATGGTTATGGTTATGGTTATGGTTATGGTTACGGTTAGGGTTTGGGTAGGTCCCAGGAGACTTCGGGCACTGAACCCACAGCAGAGTGGTTGTCTCCCCAAAGGGCTGAGTGGCTTACACAAGGAAGGTTGCCGGTCTGGATTAGTCCTTGGTTTCTTAGGCCAGACAGATATATGGGCCCCCCTAAAGGTAGGCCTCAGGAATCCTCTCATGTAGCTCTAGTTGCGCTTTGCAGATGACATGATGGTGTTCCATGTTCCATGGCGAGTATTTCTGCACCGATTCTCGAACCCGTGTCCGTGCTCTTATCAGACTTTGGAATTGGGTCCCCGTGGGGAGAGAGCCTTATCTAGGTTTAGGATTTGGTCCCGGGAGGTCGCCAGGGCTGAATCGACACTAGTGTTGTGAATTCCATGCAGGGCTGAAGTGAGGGAATATTCATGGCTGTGAGTCGGCTGTAGTGTTAGTGTGCTGTTAGTGTGCTAGATAGGGTTAGGTGTAGGGTGAGGGTTATGGTTCGGACGACGGTTAGGGCTAGGTACCAGGAGACTCCAGGAACTGAACCCACAGCAGAGTAGTGTCTCCCTGAAGGGCCTAGTGGTGTAGACAAGGGAGGATGCCGGTCAGGATTAGTCTTTGGGTTCCAAAGCTAGACACACGTATGGGCCACCCGTCAGGTAGGCCTCAGGATTCGTCTCGTGCAGCTGCAGTCATGCTTTGCAAATGCCATGGTGATGTCCCAGGATCCACGCCAATTATTTCTGCACCGATTCTTGAACCCGTGTGCGTGCTGTTGTCAGACTTTGGAATTGGGTCCCCGTGGGCAGATGGCCTTAGCTAAGGTTAGAGTTCGGTCCAGGGAAGTCGCCAGGGATGAAGCGACACCAGTGTTGTGCATTCCGTGGAGGGCTGAAGTGAGGCAACATAGATGGCTTTGAGTTGGCTGTAGAGTTAGTGTGCTAGGTAGGGTTAGGTGTAGGATGAGGGTTATGGTTCGGGTGACAGTTAGGGTTAGGTACCAGGAGACTCCAGGAACTGAACCCACAGGGGAGTAGCTGTTTCCCTGGAGGGCTTCGTGGAGTACATAAGGGAGCGTTCCGGTTAGGATTAGTCTTTGGGTTCCAAGGCCAGACAACTCTATGGACCACTGGTCGTGTAGGCGTCAGTAATCCTCTCGGGCTGCCGCAGCTGGGCCTTGGAAACAACGTGGTGATGTATCAGGTTCCATGCCGAGTGATCCTGCACGGTTTCATGACCCCTGGCTCGTGGTGTTGTCAGACTTTGGTATTGGGTCCCCATGGGGAGAGAGCCTTACCTAGGTTTAGGTTTCGGTCCAGGGACATCACCAGGTCCGAAGCAACTCCAGTCTCGTGACCTCCCTGGAGGGCTGAAGTGAGGCCCCCTGCGATGGTGCAGCTCAAGTGTAGGATTAGGGTTTGAGATGGGGTTAGGTTTCGGTTGAGGGTCCTGGTTAGGGTTAGGGCACAGTTACAGTTAAGTCCCAGGAGGCTCCAGGTTCTGAACCCACAGCAGTGCAGTTGTCTCCCCAAAGGGCTGAGTGGAGGGCACAAGGGTGAGTGCTGGTTAGGATTAGTCTTTGGCTTCCCAGCCAGACAACCCTATGGCCCACTGGTCGGGTAGGCCTCAGGAATCCTCTCCGGCAGCTGCAGCCCAGCCTGGAAAGCGATACGGCGATGTTCCCGGTTCTATGCCGACTGATCCTGCACCTCTTCTTGACCCCAGGCGCGTGGTGGTGTCAGGCTTTGGTATTGGGACACGTGTAGAGAGCCTTAGCTAGGGTTACATTTTGTTCCAGGGACGTCACCAGGCAGGAAGCGACTCCAGTCTCGTGATCTCCCTCGAGGGCTGTATTTAGGGCCTATGCGAAGGTGCGGGTCCAGTGTAGGGTTAGGTTTCCAGATAGGTTTATGATCTGGTGAAGGGTTCTGGTTATGTTTCCGGTTAGGGGTAGGGGTAGGGTTTGGGTGAGGTCCCAGGAGGCTCCAGTTGGTGAACCCACAGCAGTGCAGTTGTCTCCCTAAGGGCTGAATGGAGGTCACAATGGAGGCTACCAGTCAGGATTAGTTTTGGGGTTCTAATGTCAGACAACTCTATGTGCCACTTTTCGTGTTGGCCTCAGGAATCTCTCCGGCAGCTGCAGCCAGGCCTGGCAAACGACATGGTGAGGTTCCAGGCTCTATACCAAGTGATCCTGCACTGCTTCCTGACCCCAAGCTTGTGGTATTGTCAGAATTTGGCATTGGGTCTCAATGGGGAGAGAGCCTTAGCTAGGGTTAGGTTTTGGTCCAGGGACGTCGCAAGGGTACAAGAGACTCCAGTCTCGTGAAGTCCCTCTATGGCTGAAATGAGGGCCCATGCGACATTGCTGGTCAAGTGTAGGGTTTGGGGTCGAGACAGGGTTACGTTTCGGTTGAGGATTCAGGTTAAGGTTATGGTTAGGATTAATGTTAGGGTTAGCTTTAGGGTGAGGGTGAGGTCCCAGGGTCTCCAAGCGCTGAACCCACAGCAGTGCATTTGTTCCCTGAAGGGCTGAGTTGAGGGGACAAGGGAGGTTCCTGGTCAGGAGTAGTCTTTGGCTTCCAAGGATAGAAAACTCCTTGGGCCGCTGGTCGTGTACGCATCGGGAATCCTTTTGGCAGCTGCAGCCAGTCGTTGGAAATGACATGGTGATGTTCTAGGTTCTATGCCGAGTGATCTTGCACCATTTCTGCACCCCAGGCGCATGGTGTTGTCAGACTTTCGTATTGGGTCCCCATGGGGAGAGAGCCTTAGCTACGGTTTGGGTTCGTTCGAGGGATGTCGCCAGGGCTGATGCGACTCCAGTCTCGTGATCTCCCTCAAGGGCTGAAATGAGGGCCCCTTTCGACAGTGCGGGTCAAGTGTAGGGTTAGGGTTCGAAATGGGGTTAAGTTTCGGTTGAGGGTTCTTGTTAGGGTAAGGTTAGTGTTCGGGTTAGGTTCCAGAATGCTCCAGGCACTGAACCCCCACAAGTGCAATTTTCTCCCCCAAGGGCTGAGTGGAGGGTTCAAGGGAGGTTGCAGGTCAGAATTAGTCTTTGGGTTCCAAGGCCAGGCAACTCTATTGGCCACTGACTGGTAGGTCAGGCCTCAGGAATGTCTCGGACAGTTTCAGCTGGGCCTTGGAAATGACATGGTGATGTTCCAGGTACTATGCCGACTGATCCTGCACTGCTTCATGACCCCAGGCGTGTGGTGTTGTCAGACTTTGGTATTGGGTCCCCGTGGAGAGAGAACCTTAGCTAGGGTTAGGGTTCGGTCCAGGGACGTCGTCAGGGCCCAAGAGACTCCAGTCTCATGATGTCCCTCAAGGGCTGAAATGCGGCCCCAGGCCATGGTGCGGTCATGTGGAGTGTTAGGGTTCAAGTTGGGGCTTGCGATCGGCTGAGGGTTCTCCTTAGGGGTAGGGTAGGGTTTCAGCTAAGTCCCAGAAGGCTCCAGGCGCTGAACGCACAGCAGTGCAGTTTCCTCCCTGAAGGTCTGAGTGGAGGGCACAAGGGAGGGGCCGGTCAGGATTAGTCTTTGTGTTCTGAGGCTAGACAACTCTTTGGGCCATTGTTGGGGTAGGCCTGAGGAATCATCTTGGGCAGCTGCGGCCGGGATTGGAAGCAACATGGTGATATTACTTGTTCTATGCCGAGTGATTCTGTACCGCTTCGTGACCCCAGGTGTGTGTGGTGTTGTCAGACTTTGGTATGGGGTCCCCATGGGGAAAGAGTCTTAGCTAGGACTCGGTTTCGGTACAGGGATGTCGCCAGGGTCCAAGCGACTCCAGTCTCCTGATCTGCCTCGAGGGCTTAAAGGAGGGCCCACGCGACATTACGTGTCACGTGTAGGGTTAGGGTTCGATATAGGGTTACAGTTAGGGTGAGGATTCTGGTTAGGGTTACGGGTAGGGTTAGGGTTAAAGTTAGGGCTAGGGTTAATGTGAGGTCCAAGGGCTCTCCAGGCGCTGAAGCCACAGCAGTGCAGTTTTCTCCCCAAAGGGCTGAGTGGAGTACACAGGAGAGGGTGCCGGACAGCATTAGTGTTTGGGCTCCAAGGC
This sequence comes from Panthera pardus, assembly GCF_024362965.1. NCBI lineage: Eukaryota > Metazoa > Chordata > Mammalia > Carnivora > Felidae > Panthera > Panthera pardus. The sequence continues at coordinate 127,714 of NW_026526949.1, read as the reverse complement.
CAGAGAGGCATATGGGCCACTTTTTTTTAAGTCTCACGAATCCTCTTGCGCAGCGGCAGTAGCGCTCTGCAAATGACATGGTGGTGTTGCACGTTCCATGCCGACTGTTTCTGCACCGATTCTCCAACCCGTGTGCATGCTGTTGTCAGACTTTGGAATTGGGTCCCCACGGGGAAAAAGCCTTAGCTAACGTTAGGGTTCGGTCCAGGGAAGTCGCCAGGGATGAAGCGACACCACTGTTGTGAATTCCATGCAGGGCTGAAGTGAGGGTACACGGGCAGCTGCAGGTCTGGTGTAGAATTAGTGTGCTAGATAGGGTTCGGTGTAGGGTGAGGGTTGTGGTTAGGGTTACGTTTAGGGTTTGTATAGGTCCCAGGAGATTTCAGGTACCGAACCCACAGCAGAGCATTTGTCTCCCCGAAGGGCTGAGTGGACTACACAAGGTAGGTTGTCAGTCAGTATTAGTCTCTGGGTTTCTAGGCCAGACAAATGTATGGGCCACCCTTTGGGCAGGCCTCAGGAACCCTCTCATGTAGCTGCAGTCGCGCTTTGCAAATGACATGGTGGTGTTTCATGTTCCATGTCCGGTATTTCTGCTCTGATCGAACACGTGTGCCTGCTGTTGTCAGACTTTGGAATAGGGTCCCCATGGGGATAGACACATATCTAGGGTTAGGGGTCAGTCCAGGGAAGTCCCAGGGCCGAAGGGACTCCAGTGTTGTGATCTTCCTCTAAGGCTGATTTGAGGGCCCATGTGAGGTGGCACGTCAAGTATAGGGTTAGGGCTAGAGACAGCGTTAGGTCTAGGTTGAGGGTTATGGTTAGGGTTATGGTTGGTTAGGTCCCATGAGGCGCCAAGCTCTGAACTCACACCATAGCAGATGTCTCCCCGAAGGGCTAAGTGGAGTTTACAAGGGAGGGTGCCAGTCAGGATTATTCTTTGGGTTCCAAGGCCTGAAAAATGTACGGGCCACCCTTCCTGTAGGCCTCAGGAATCGTCTCGTGCGGCTGCAGTCGTGCTTTTCAAATGATATGGTGATGTTTCACGTTCCATGCCGACTATGTATGCACTGGTTCTCGAACCCGTGTACGTGCTTTTGTCAGACTTTGGAATTGGGTCCCCATGGGGAGAGAGCCTCAGCTAAGGTTAGGGTACGGTCCAGGGAAGTCGCCAGGGATGAAGCGACACCACTCTTGTGAATTCCATGGAGGGCTGAGGTGAGGGTACATGGGCAGCTGCAGGTCTGGTGTAGAATTAGGGTGCTAGATAGGGTTGAGTGTGGCGTGAGGGTTATGGTTATGGTTATGGTTATGGTTATGGTTATGGTTATGGTTATGGTTACGGTTAGGGTTTGGGTAGGTCCCAGGAGACTTCGGGCACTGAACCCACAGCAGAGTGGTTGTCTCCCCAAAGGGCTGAGTGGCTTACACAAGGAAGGTTGCCGGTCTGGATTAGTCCTTGGGTTCTTAGGCCAGACAGATATATGGGCCCCCCTAAAGGTAGGCCTCAGGAATCCTCTCATGTAGCTCTAGTTGCGCTTTGCAGATGACATGATGGTGTTCCATGTTCCATGGCGAGTATTTCTGCACCGATTCTCGAACCCGTGTCCGTGCTCTTATCAGACTTTGGAATTGGGTCCCCGTGGGGAGAGAGCCTTATCTAGGTTTAGGATTTGGTCCCGGGAGGTCGCCAGGGCTGAATCGACACTAGTGTTGTGAATTCCATGCAGGGCTGAAGTGAGGGAATATTCATGGCTGTGAGTCGGCTGTAGTGTTAGTGTGCTGTTAGTGTGCTAGATAGGGTTAGGTGTAGGGTGAGGGTTATGGTTCGGACGACGGTTAGGGCTAGGTACCAGGAGACTCCAGGAACTGAACCCACAGCAGAGTAGTGTCTCCCTGAAGGGCCTAGTGGTGTAGACAAGGGAGGATGCCGGTCAGGATTAGTCTTTGGGTTCCAAAGCTAGACACACGTATGGGCCACCCGTCAGGTAGGCCTCAGGATTCGTCTCGTGCAGCTGCAGTCATGCTTTGCAAATGCCATGGTGATGTCCCAGGATCCACGCCAATTATTTCTGCACCGATTCTTGAACCCGTGTGCGTGCTGTTGTCAGACTTTGGAATTGGGTCCCCGTGGGGAGATGGCCTTAGCTAAGGTTAGAGTTCGGTCCAGGGAAGTCGCCAGGGATGAAGCGACACCAGTGTTGTGCATTCCGTGGAGGGCTGAAGTGAGGCAACATAGATGGCTTTGAGTTGGCTGTAGAGTTAGTGTGCTAGGTAGGGTTAGGTGTAGGATGAGGGTTATGGTTCGGGTGACAGTTAGGGTTAGGTACCAGGAGACTCCAGGAACTGAACCCACAGGGGAGTAGCTGTTTCCCTGGAGGGCTTCGTGGAGTACATAAGGGAGCGTTCCGGTTAGGATTAGTCTTTGGGTTCCAAGGCCAGACAACTCTATGGACCACTGGTCGTGTAGGCGTCAGTAATCCTCTCGGGCTGCCGCAGCTGGGCCTTGGAAACAACGTGGTGATGTATCAGGTTCCATGCCGAGTGATCCTGCACGGTTTCATGACCCCTGGCTCGTGGTGTTGTCAGACTTTGGTATTGGGTCCCCATGGGGAGAGAGCCTTACCTAGGTTTAGGTTTCGGTCCAGGGACATCACCAGGTCCGAAGCAACTCCAGTCTCGTGACCTCCCTGGAGGGCTGAAGTGAGGCCCCCTGCGATGGTGCAGCTCAAGTGTAGGATTAGGGTTTGAGATGGGGTTAGGTTTCGGTTGAGGGTCCTGGTTAGGGTTAGGGCACAGTTACAGTTAAGTCCCAGGAGGCTCCAGGTTCTGAACCCACAGCAGTGCAGTTGTCTCCCCAAAGGGCTGAGTGGAGGGCACAAGGGTGAGTGCTGGTTAGGATTAGTCTTTGGCTTCCCAGCCAGACAACCCTATGGCCCACTGGTCGGGTAGGCCTCAGGAATCCTCTCCGGCAGCTGCAGCCCAGCCTGGAAAGCGATACGGCGATGTTCCCGGTTCTATGCCGACTGATCCTGCACCTCTTCTTGACCCCAGGCGCGTGGTGGTGTCAGGCTTTGGTATTGGGACACGTGTAGAGAGCCTTAGCTAGGGTTACATTTTGTTCCAGGGACGTCACCAGGCAGGAAGCGACTCCAGTCTCGTGATCTCCCTCGAGGGCTGTATTTAGGGCCTATGCGAAGGTGCGGGTCCAGTGTAGGGTTAGGTTTCCAGATAGGTTTATGATCTGGTGAAGGGTTCTGGTTATGTTTCCGGTTAGGGGTAGGGGTAGGGTTTGGGTGAGGTCCCAGGAGGCTCCAGTTGGTGAACCCACAGCAGTGCAGTTGTCTCCCTAAGGGCTGAATGGAGGTCACAATGGAGGCTACCAGTCAGGATTAGTTTTGGGGTTCTAATGTCAGACAACTCTATGTGCCACTTTTCGTGTTGGCCTCAGGAATCTCTCCGGCAGCTGCAGCCAGGCCTGGCAAACGACATGGTGAGGTTCCAGGCTCTATACCAAGTGATCCTGCACTGCTTCCTGACCCCAAGCTTGTGGTATTGTCAGAATTTGGCATTGGGTCTCAATGGGGAGAGAGCCTTAGCTAGGGTTAGGTTTTGGTCCAGGGACGTCGCAAGGGTACAAGAGACTCCAGTCTCGTGAAGTCCCTCTATGGCTGAAATGAGGGCCCATGCGACATTGCTGGTCAAGTGTAGGGTTTGGGGTCGAGACAGGGTTACGTTTCGGTTGAGGATTCAGGTTAAGGTTATGGTTAGGATTAATGTTAGGGTTAGCTTTAGGGTGAGGGTGAGGTCCCAGGGTCTCCAAGCGCTGAACCCACAGCAGTGCATTTGTTCCCTGAAGGGCTGAGTTGAGGGGACAAGGGAGGTTCCTGGTCAGGAGTAGTCTTTGGCTTCCAAGGATAGAAAACTCCTTGGGCCGCTGGTCGTGTACGCATCGGGAATCCTTTTGGCAGCTGCAGCCAGTCGTTGGAAATGACATGGTGATGTTCTAGGTTCTATGCCGAGTGATCTTGCACCATTTCTGCACCCCAGGCGCATGGTGTTGTCAGACTTTCGTATTGGGTCCCCATGGGGAGAGAGCCTTAGCTACGGTTTGGGTTCGTTCGAGGGATGTCGCCAGGGCTGATGCGACTCCAGTCTCGTGATCTCCCTCAAGGGCTGAAATGAGGGCCCCTTTCGACAGTGCGGGTCAAGTGTAGGGTTAGGGTTCGAAATGGGGTTAAGTTTCGGTTGAGGGTTCTTGTTAGGGTAAGGTTAGTGTTCGGGTTAGGTTCCAGAATGCTCCAGGCACTGAACCCCCACAAGTGCAATTTTCTCCCCCAAGGGCTGAGTGGAGGGTTCAAGGGAGGTTGCAGGTCAGAATTAGTCTTTGGGTTCCAAGGCCAGGCAACTCTATTGGCCACTGACTGGTAGGTCAGGCCTCAGGAATGTCTCGGACAGTTTCAGCTGGGCCTTGGAAATGACATGGTGATGTTCCAGGTACTATGCCGACTGATCCTGCACTGCTTCATGACCCCAGGCGTGTGGTGTTGTCAGACTTTGGTATTGGGTCCCCGTGGAGAGAGAACCTTAGCTAGGGTTAGGGTTCGGTCCAGGGACGTCGTCAGGGCCCAAGAGACTCCAGTCTCATGATGTCCCTCAAGGGCTGAAATGCGGCCCCAGGCCATGGTGCGGTCATGTGGAGTGTTAGGGTTCAAGTTGGGGCTTGCGATCGGCTGAGGGTTCTCCTTAGGGGTAGGGTAGGGTTTCAGCTAAGTCCCAGAAGGCTCCAGGCGCTGAACGCACAGCAGTGCAGTTTCCTCCCTGAAGGTCTGAGTGGAGGGCACAAGGGAGGGGCCGGTCAGGATTAGTCTTTGTGTTCTGAGGCTAGACAACTCTTTGGGCCATTGTTGGGGTAGGCCTGAGGAATCATCTTGGGCAGCTGCGGCCGGGATTGGAAGCAACATGGTGATATTACTTGTTCTATGCCGAGTGATTCTGTACCGCTTCGTGACCCCAGGTGTGTGTGGTGTTGTCAGACTTTGGTATGGGGTCCCCATGGGGAAAGAGTCTTAGCTAGGACTCGGTTTCGGTACAGGGATGTCGCCAGGGTCCAAGCGACTCCAGTCTCCTGATCTGCCTCGAGGGCTTAAAGGAGGGCCCACGCGACATTACGTGTCACGTGTAGGGTTAGGGTTCGATATAGGGTTACAGTTAGGGTGAGGATTCTGGTTAGGGTTACGGGTAGGGTTAGGGTTAAAGTTAGGGCTAGGGTTAATGTGAGGTCCAAGGGCTCTCCAGGCGCTGAAGCCACAGCAGTGCAGTTTTCTCCCCAAAGGGCTGAGTGGAGTACACAGGAGAGGGTGCCGGACAGCATTAGTGTTTGGGCTCCAAGGCCAGAGAGGCATATGGGCCACTTTTTTTTAAGTCTCACGAATCCTCTTGCGCAGCGGCAGTAGCGCTCTGCAAATGACATGGTGGTGTTGCACGTTCCATGCCGACTTTCTGCACCGATTCTCCAACCCGTGTGCATGCTGTTGTCAGACTTTGGAATTGGGTCCCCACGGGGAAAAAGCCTTAGCTAACGTTAGGGTTCGGTCCAGGGAAGTCGCCAGGGATGAAGCGACACCACTGTTGTGAATTCCATGCAGGGCTGAAGTGAGGGTACACGGGCAGCTGCAGGTCTGGTGTAGAATTAGTGTGCTAGATAGGGTTCGGTGTAGGGTGAGGGTTGTGGTTAGGGTTACGTTTAGGGTTTGTATAGGTCCCAGGAGATTTCAGGTACCGAACCCACAGCAGAGCATTTGTCTCCCCGAAGGGCTGAGTGGACTACACAAGGTAGGTTGTCAGTCAGTATTAGTCTCTGGGTTTCTAGGCCAGACAAATGTATGGGCCACCCTTTGGGCAGGCCTCAGGAACCCTCTCATGTAGCTGCAGTCGCGCTTTGCAAATGACATGGTGGTGTTTCATGTTCCATGTCCGGTATTTCTGCTCTGATCGAACACGTGTGCCTGCTGTTGTCAGACTTTGGAATAGGGTCCCCATGGGGATAGACACATATCTAGGGTTAGGGGTCAGTCCAGGGAAGTCCCAGGGCCGAAGGGACTCCAGTGTTGTGATCTTCCTCTAAGGCTGATTTGAGGGCCCATGTGAGGTGGCACGTCAAGTATAGGGTTAGGGCTAGAGACAGCGTTAGGTCTAGGTTGAGGGTTATGGTTAGGGTTATGGTTGGTTAGGTCCCATGAGGCGCCAAGCTCTGAACTCACACCATAGCAGATGTCTCCCCGAAGGGCTAAGTGGAGTTTACAAGGGAGGGTGCCAGTCAGGATTATTCTTTGGGTTCCAAGGCCTGAAAAATGTACGGGCCACCCTTCCTGTAGGCCTCAGGAATCGTCTCGTGCGGCTGCAGTCGTGCTTTTCAAATGATATGGTGATGTTTCACGTTCCATGCCGACTATGTATGCACTGGTTCTCGAACCCGTGTACGTGCTTTTGTCAGACTTTGGAATTGGGTCCCCATGGGGAGAGAGCCTCAGCTAAGGTTAGGGTACGGTCCAGGGAAGTCGCCAGGGATGAAGCGACACCACTCTTGTGAATTCCATGGAGGGCTGAGGTGAGGGTACATGGGCAGCTGCAGGTCTGGTGTAGAATTAGGGTGCTAGATAGGGTTGAGTGTGGCGTGAGGGTTATGGTTATGGTTATGGTTATGGTTATGGTTATGGTTATGGTTATGGTTATGGTTACGGTTAGGGTTTGGGTAGGTCCCAGGAGACTTCGGGCACTGAACCCACAGCAGAGTGGTTGTCTCCCCAAAGGGCTGAGTGGCTTACACAAGGAAGGTTGCCGGTCTGGATTAGTCCTTGGGTTCTTAGGCCAGACAGATATATGGGCCCCCCTAAAGGTAGGCCTCAGGAATCCTCTCATGTAGCTCTAGTTGCGCTTTGCAGATGACATGATGGTGTTCCATGTTCCATGGCGAGTATTTCTGCACCGATTCTCGAACCCGTGTCCGTGCTCTTATCAGACTTTGGAATTGGGTCCCCGTGGGGAGAGAGCCTTATCTAGGTTTAGGATTTGGTCCCGGGAGGTCGCCAGGGCTGAATCGACACTAGTGTTGTGAATTCCATGCAGGGCTGAAGTGAGGGAATATTCATGGCTGTGAGTCGGCTGTAGTGTTAGTGTGCTGTTAGTGTGCTAGATAGGGTTAGGTGTAGGGTGAGGGTTATGGTTCGGACGACGGTTAGGGCTAGGTACCAGGAGACTCCAGGAACTGAACCCACAGCAGAGTAGTGTCTCCCTGAAGGGCCTAGTGGTGTAGACAAGGGAGGATGCCGGTCAGGATTAGTCTTTGGGTTCCAAAGCTAGACACACGTATGGGCCACCCGTCAGGTAGGCCTCAGGATTCGTCTCGTGCAGCTGCAGTCATGCTTTGCAAATGCCATGGTGATGTCCCAGGATCCACGCCAATTATTTCTGCACCGATTCTTGAACCCGTGTGCGTGCTGTTGTCAGACTTTGGAATTGGGTCCCCGTGGGGAGATGGCCTTAGCTAAGGTTAGAGTTCGGTCCAGGGAAGTCGCCAGGGATGAAGCGACACCAGTGTTGTGCATTCCGTGGAGGGCTGAAGTGAGGCAACATAGATGGCTTTGAGTTGGCTGTAGAGTTAGTGTGCTAGGTAGGGTTAGGTGTAGGATGAGGGTTATGGTTCGGGTGACAGTTAGGGTTAGGTACCAGGAGACTCCAGGAACTGAACCCACAGGGGAGTAGCTGTTTCCCTGGAGGGCTTCGTGGAGTACATAAGGGAGCGTTCCGGTTAGGATTAGTCTTTGGGTTCCAAGGCCAGACAACTCTATGGACCACTGGTCGTGTAGGCGTCAGTAATCCTCTCGGGCTGCCGCAGCTGGGCCTTGGAAACAACGTGGTGATGTATCAGGTTCCATGCCGAGTGATCCTGCACGGTTTCATGACCCCTGGCTCGTGGTGTTGTCAGACTTTGGTATTGGGTCCCCATGGGGAGAGAGCCTTACCTAGGTTTAGGTTTCGGTCCAGGGACATCACCAGGTCCGAAGCAACTCCAGTCTCGTGACCTCCCTGGAGGGCTGAAGTGAGGCCCCCTGCGATGGTGCAGCTCAAGTGTAGGATTAGGGTTTGAGATGGGGTTAGGTTTCGGTTGAGGGTCCTGGTTAGGGTTAGGGCACAGTTACAGTTAAGTCCCAGGAGGCTCCAGGTTCTGAACCCACAGCAGTGCAGTTGTCTCCCCAAAGGGCTGAGTGGAGGGCACAAGGGTGAGTGCTGGTTAGGATTAGTCTTTGGCTTCCCAGCCAGACAACCCTATGGCCCACTGGTCGGGTAGGCCTCAGGAATCCTCTCCGGCAGCTGCAGCCCAGCCTGGAAAGCGATACGGCGATGTTCCCGGTTCTATGCCGACTGATCCTGCACCTCTTCTTGACCCCAGGCGCGTGGTGGTGTCAGGCTTTGGTATTGGGACACGTGTAGAGAGCCTTAGCTAGGGTTACATTTTGTTCCAGGGACGTCACCAGGCAGGAAGCGACTCCAGTCTCGTGATCTCCCTCGAGGGCTGTATTTAGGGCCTATGCGAAGGTGCGGGTCCAGTGTAGGGTTAGGTTTCCAGATAGGTTTATGATCTGGTGAAGGGTTCTGGTTATGTTTCCGGTTAGGGGTAGGGGTAGGGTTTGGGTGAGGTCCCAGGAGGCTCCAGTTGGTGAACCCACAGCAGTGCAGTTGTCTCCCTAAGGGCTGAATGGAGGTCACAATGGAGGCTACCAGTCAGGATTAGTTTTGGGGTTCTAATGTCAGACAACTCTATGTGCCACTTTTCGTGTTGGCCTCAGGAATCTCTCCGGCAGCTGCAGCCAGGCCTGGCAAACGACATGGTGAGGTTCCAGGCTCTATACCAAGTGATCCTGCACTGCTTCCTGACCCCAAGCTTGTGGTATTGTCAGAATTTGGCATTGGGTCTCAATGGGGAGAGAGCCTTAGCTAGGGTTAGGTTTTGGTCCAGGGACGTCGCAAGGGTACAAGAGACTCCAGTCTCGTGAAGTCCCTCTATGGCTGAAATGAGGGCCCATGCGACATTGCTGGTCAAGTGTAGGGTTTGGGGTCGAGACAGGGTTACGTTTCGGTTGAGGATTCAGGTTAAGGTTATGGTTAGGATTAATGTTAGGGTTAGCTTTAGGGTGAGGGTGAGGTCCCAGGGTCTCCAAGCGCTGAACCCACAGCAGTGCATTTGTTCCCTGAAGGGCTGAGTTGAGGGGACAAGGGAGGTTCCTGGTCAGGAGTAGTCTTTGGCTTCCAAGGATAGAAAACTCCTTGGGCCGCTGGTCGTGTACGCATCGGGAATCCTTTTGGCAGCTGCAGCCAGTCGTTGGAAATGACATGGTGATGTTCTAGGTTCTATGCCGAGTGATCTTGCACCATTTCTGCACCCCAGGCGCATGGTGTTGTCAGACTTTCGTATTGGGTCCCCATGGGGAGAGAGCCTTAGCTACGGTTTGGGTTCGTTCGAGGGATGTCGCCAGGGCTGATGCGACTCCAGTCTCGTGATCTCCCTCAAGGGCTGAAATGAGGGCCCCTTTCGACAGTGCGGGTCAAGTGTAGGGTTAGGGTTCGAAATGGGGTTAAGTTTCGGTTGAGGGTTCTTGTTAGGGTAAGGTTAGTGTTCGGGTTAGGTTCCAGAATGCTCCAGGCACTGAACCCCCACAAGTGCAATTTTCTCCCCTAAGGGCTGAGTGGAGGGTTCAAGGGAGGTTGCAGGTCAGAATTAGTCTTTGGGTTCCAAGGCCAGGCAACTCTATTGGCCACTGACTGGTAGGTCAGGCCTCAGGAATGTCTCGGACAGTTTCAGCTGGGCCTTGGAAATGACATGGTGATGTTCCAGGTACTATGCCGACTGATCCTGCACTGCTTCATGACCCCAGGCGTGTGGTGTTGTCAGACTTTGGTATTGGGTCCCCGTGGAGAGAGAACCTTAGCTAGGGTTAGGGTTCGGTCCAGGGACGTCGTCAGGGCCCAAGAGACTCCAGTCTCATGATGTCCCTCAAGGGCTGAAATGCGGCCCCAGGCCATGGTGCGGTCATGTGGAGTGTTAGGGTTCAAGTTGGGGCTTGCGATCGGCTGAGGGTTCTCCTTAGGGGTAGGGTAGGGTTTCAGCTAAGTCCCAGAAGGCTCCAGGCGCTGAACGCACAGCAGTGCAGTTTCCTCCCTGAAGGTCTGAGTGGAGGGCACAAGGGAGGGGCCGGTCAGGATTAGTCTTTGTGTTCTGAGGCTAGACAACTCTTTGGGCCATTGTTGGGGTAGGCCTGAGGAATCATCTTGGGCAGCTGCGGCCGGGATTGGAAGCAACATGGTGATATTACTTGTTCTATGCCGAGTGATTCTGTACCGCTTCGTGACCCCAGGTGTGTGTGGTGTTGTCAGACTTTGGTATGGGGTCCCCATGGGGAAAGAGTCTTAGCTAGGACTCGGTTTCGGTACAGGGATGTCGCCAGGGTCCAAGCGACTCCAGTCTCCTGATCTGCCTCGAGGGCTTAAAGGAGGGCCCACGCGACATTACGTGTCACGTGTAGGGTTAGGGTTCGATATAGGGTTACAGTTAGGGTGAGGATTCTGGTTAGGGTTACGGGTAGGGTTAGGGTTAAAGTTAGGGCTAGGGTTAATGTGAGGTCCAAGGGCTCTCCAGGCGCTGAAGCCACAGCAGTGCAGTTTTCTCCCCAAAGGGCTGAGTGGAGTACACAGGAGAGGGTGCCGGACAGCATTAGTGTTTGGGCTCCAAGGCCAGAGAGGCATATGGGCCACTTTTTTTTAAGTCTCACGAATCCTCTTGCGCAGCGGCAGTAGCGCTCTGCAAATGACATGGTGGTGTTGCACGTTCCATGCCGACTGTTTCTGCACCGATTCTCCAACCCGTGTGCATGCTGTTGTCAGACTTTGGAATTGGGTCCCCACGGGGAAAAAGCCTTAGCTAACGTTAGGGTTCGGTCCAGGGAAGTCGCCAGGGATGAAGCGACACCACTGTTGTGAATTCCATGCAGGGCTGAAGTGAGGGTACACGGGCAGCTGCAGGTCTGGTGTAGAATTAGTGTGCTAGATAGGGTTCGGTGTAGGGTGAGGGTTGTGGTTAGGGTTACGTTTAGGGTTTGTATAGGTCCCAGGAGATTTCAGGTACCGAACCCACAGCAGAGCATTTGTCTCCCCGAAGGGCTGAGTGGACTACACAAGGTAGGTTGTCAGTCAGTATTAGTCTCTGGGTTTCTAGGCCAGACAAATGTATGGGCCACCCTTTGGGCAGGCCTCAGGAACCCTCTCATGTAGCTGCAGTCGCGCTTTGCAAATGACATGGTGGTGTTTCATGTTCCATGTCCGGTATTTCTGCTCTGATCGAACACGTGTGCCTGCTGTTGTCAGACTTTGGAATAGGGTCCCCATGGGGATAGACACATATCTAGGGTTAGGGGTCAGTCCAGGGAAGTCCCAGGGCCGAAGGGACTCCAGTGTTGTGATCTTCCTCTAAGGCTGATTTGAGGGCCCATGTGAGGTGGCACGTCAAGTATAGGGTTAGGGCTAGAGACAGCGTTAGGTCTAGGTTGAGGGTTATGGTTAGGGTTATGGTTGGTTAGGTCCCATGAGGCGCCAAGCTCTGAACTCACACCATAGCAGATGTCTCCCCGAAGGGCTAAGTGGAGTTTACAAGGGAGGGTGCCAGTCAGGATTATTCTTTGGGTTCCAAGGCCTGAAAAATGTACGGGCCACCCTTCCTGTAGGCCTCAGGAATCGTCTCGTGCGGCTGCAGTCGTGCTTTTCAAATGATATGGTGATGTTTCACGTTCCATGCCGACTATGTATGCACTGGTTCTCGAACCCGTGTACGTGCTTTTGTCAGACTTTGGAATTGGGTCCCCATGGGGAGAGAGCCTCAGCTAAGGTTAGGGTACGGTCCAGGGAAGTCGCCAGGGATGAAGCGACACCACTCTTGTGAATTCCATGGAGGGCTGAGGTGAGGGTACATGGGCAGCTGCAGGTCTGGTGTAGAATTAGGGTGCTAGATAGGGTTGAGTGTGGCGTGAGGGTTATGGTTATGGTTATGGTTATGGTTATGGTTATGGTTATGGTTATGGTTACGGTTAGGGTTTGGGTAGGTCCCAGGAGACTTCGGGCACTGAACCCACAGCAGAGTGGTTGTCTCCCCAAAGGGCTGAGTGGCTTACACAAGGAAGGTTGCCGGTCTGGATTAGTCCTTGGGTTCTTAGGCCAGACAGATATATGGGCCCCCCTAAAGGTAGGCCTCAGGAATCCTCTCATGTAGCTCTAGTTGCGCTTTGCAGATGACATGATGGTGTTCCATGTTCCATGGCGAGTATTTCTGCACCGATTCTCGAACCCGTGTCCGTGCTCTTATCAGACTTTGGAATTGGGTCCCCGTGGGGAGAGAGCCTTATCTAGGTTTAGGATTTGGTCCCGGGAGGTCGCCAGGGCTGAATCGACACTAGTGTTGTGAATTCCATGCAGGGCTGAAGTGAGGGAATATTCATGGCTGTGAGTCGGCTGTAGTGTTAGTGTGCTGTTAGTGTGCTAGATAGGGTTAGGTGTAGGGTGAGGGTTATGGTTCGGACGACGGTTAGGGCTAGGTACCAGGAGACTCCAGGAACTGAACCCACAGCAGAGTAGTGTCTCCCTGAAGGGCCTAGTGGTGTAGACAAGGGAGGATGCCGGTCAGGATTAGTCTTTGGGTTCCAAAGCTAGACACACGTATGGGCCACCCGTCAGGTAGGCCTCAGGATTCGTCTCGTGCAGCTGCAGTCATGCTTTGCAAATGCCATGGTGATGTCCCAGGATCCACGCCAATTATTTCTGCACCGATTCTTGAACCCGTGTGCGTGCTGTTGTCAGACTTTGGAATTGGGTCCCCGTGGGGAGATGGCCTTAGCTAAGGTTAGAGTTCGGTCCAGGGAAGTCGCCAGGGATGAAGCGACACCAGTGTTGTGCATTCCGTGGAGGGCTGAAGTGAGGCAACATAGATGGCTTTGAGTTGGCTGTAGAGTTAGTGTGCTAGGTAGGGTTAGGTGTAGGATGAGGGTTATGGTTCGGGTGACAGTTAGGGTTAGGTACCAGGAGACTCCAGGAACTGAACCCACAGGGGAGTAGCTGTTTCCCTGGAGGGCTTCGTGGAGTACATAAGGGAGCGTTCCGGTTAGGATTAGTCTTTGGGTTCCAAGGCCAGACAACTCTATGGACCACTGGTCGTGTAGGCGTCAGTAATCCTCTCGGGCTGCCGCAGCTGGGCCTTGGAAACAACGTGGTGATGTATCAGGTTCCATGCCGAGTGATCCTGCACGGTTTCATGACCCCTGGCTCGTGGTGTTGTCAGACTTTGGTATTGGGTCCCCATGGGGAGAGAGCCTTACCTAGGTTTAGGTTTCGGTCCAGGGACATCACCAGGTCCGAAGCAACTCCAGTCTCGTGACCTCCCTGGAGGGCTGAAGTGAGGCCCCCTGCGATGGTGCAGCTCAAGTGTAGGATTAGGGTTTGAGATGGGGTTAGGTTTCGGTTGAGGGTCCTGGTTAGGGTTAGGGCACAGTTACAGTTAAGTCCCAGGAGGCTCCAGGTTCTGAACCCACAGCAGTGCAGTTGTCTCCCCAAAGGGCTGAGTGGAGGGCACAAGGGTGAGTGCTGGTTAGGATTAGTCTTTGGCTTCCCAGCCAGACAACCCTATGGCCCACTGGTCGGGTAGGCCTCAGGAATCCTCTCCGGCAGCTGCAGCCCAGCCTGGAAAGCGATACGGCGATGTTCCCGGTTCTATGCCGACTGATCCTGCACCTCTTCTTGACCCCAGGCGCGTGGTGGTGTCAGGCTTTGGTATTGGGACACGTGTAGAGAGCCTTAGCTAGGGTTACATTTTGTTCCAGGGACGTCACCAGGCAGGAAGCGACTCCAGTCTCGTGATCTCCCTCGAGGGCTGTATTTAGGGCCTATGCGAAGGTGCGGGTCCAGTGTAGGGTTAGGTTTCCAGATAGGTTTATGATCTGGTGAAGGGTTCTGGTTATGTTTCCGGTTAGGGGTAGGGGTAGGGTTTGGGTGAGGTCCCAGGAGGCTCCAGTTGGTGAACCCACAGCAGTGCAGTTGTCTCCCTAAGGGCTGAATGGAGGTCACAATGGAGGCTACCAGTCAGGATTAGTTTTGGGGTTCTAATGTCAGACAACTCTATGTGCCACTTTTCGTGTTGGCCTCAGGAATCTCTCCGGCAGCTGCAGCCAGGCCTGGCAAACGACATGGTGAGGTTCCAGGCTCTATACCAAGTGATCCTGCACTGCTTCCTGACCCCAAGCTTGTGGTATTGTCAGAATTTGGCATTGGGTCTCAATGGGGAGAGAGCCTTAGCTAGGGTTAGGTTTTGGTCCAGGGACGTCGCAAGGGTACAAGAGACTCCAGTCTCGTGAAGTCCCTCTATGGCTGAAATGAGGGCCCATGCGACATTGCTGGTCAAGTGTAGGGTTTGGGGTCGAGACAGGGTTACGTTTCGGTTGAGGATTCAGGTTAAGGTTATGGTTAGGATTAATGTTAGGGTTAGCTTTAGGGTGAGGGTGAGGTCCCAGGGTCTCCAAGCGCTGAACCCACAGCAGTGCATTTGTTCCCTGAAGGGCTGAGTTGAGGGGACAAGGGAGGTTCCTGGTCAGGAGTAGTCTTTGGCTTCCAAGGATAGAAAACTCCTTGGGCCGCTGGTCGTGTACGCATCGGGAATCCTTTTGGCAGCTGCAGCCAGTCGTTGGAAATGACATGGTGATGTTCTAGGTTCTATGCCGAGTGATCTTGCACCATTTCTGCACCCCAGGCGCATGGTGTTGTCAGACTTTCGTATTGGGTCCCCATGGGGAGAGAGCCTTAGCTACGGTTTGGGTTCGTTCGAGGGATGTCGCCAGGGCTGATGCGACTCCAGTCTCGTGATCTCCCTCAAGGGCTGAAATGAGGGCCCCTTTCGACAGTGCGGGTCAAGTGTAGGGTTAGGGTTCGAAATGGGGTTAAGTTTCGGTTGAGGGTTCTTGTTAGGGTAAGGTTAGTGTTCGGGTTAGGTTCCAGAATGCTCCAGGCACTGAACCCCCACAAGTGCAATTTTCTCCCCTAAGGGCTGAGTGGAGGGTTCAAGGGAGGTTGCAGGTCAGAATTAGTCTTTGGGTTCCAAGGCCAGGCAACTCTATTGGCCACTGACTGGTAGGTCAGGCCTCAGGAATGTCTCGGACAGTTTCAGCTGGGCCTTGGAAATGACATGGTGATGTTCCAGGTACTATGCCGACTGATCCTGCACTGCTTCATGACCCCAGGCGTGTGGTGTTGTCAGACTTTGGTATTGGGTCCCCGTGGAGAGAGAACCTTAGCTAGGGTTAGGGTTCGGTCCAGGGACGTCGTCAGGGCCCAAGAGACTCCAGTCTCATGATGTCCCTCAAGGGCTGAAATGCGGCCCCAGGCCATGGTGCGGTCATGTGGAGTGTTAGGGTTCAAGTTGGGGCTTGCGATCGGCTGAGGGTTCTCCTTAGGGGTAGGGTAGGGTTTCAGCTAAGTCCCAGAAGGCTCCAGGCGCTGAACGCACAGCAGTGCAGTTTCCTCCCTGAAGGTCTGAGTGGAGGGCACAAGGGAGGGGCCGGTCAGGATTAGTCTTTGTGTTCTGAGGCTAGACAACTCTTTGGGCCATTGTTGGGGTAGGCCTGAGGAATCATCTTGGGCAGCTGCGGCCGGGATTGGAAGCAACATGGTGATATTACTTGTTCTATGCCGAGTGATTCTGTACCGCTTCGTGACCCCAGGTGTGTGTGGTGTTGTCAGACTTTGGTATGGGGTCCCCATGGGGAAAGAGTCTTAGCTAGGACTCGGTTTCGGTACAGGGATGTCGCCAGGGTCCAAGCGACTCCAGTCTCCTGATCTGCCTCGAGGGCTTAAAGGAGGGCCCACGCGACATTACGTGTCACGTGTAGGGTTAGGGTTCGATATAGGGTTACAGTTAGGGTGAGGATTCTGGTTAGGGTTACGGGTAGGGTTAGGGTTAAAGTTAGGGCTAGGGTTAATGTGAGGTCCAAGGGCTCTCCAGGCGCTGAAGCCACAGCAGTGCAGTTTTCTCCCCAAAGGGCTGAGTGGAGTACACAGGAGAGGGTGCCGGACAGCATTAGTGTTTGGGCTCCAAGGCCAGAGAGGCATATGGGCCACTTTTTTTTAAGTCTCACGAATCCTCTTGCGCAGCGGCAGTAGCGCTCTGCAAATGACATGGTGGTGTTGCACGTTCCATGCCGACTGTTTCTGCACCGATTCTCCAACCCGTGTGCATGCTGTTGTCAGACTTTGGAATTGGGTCCCCACGGGGAAAAAGCCTTAGCTAACGTTAGGGTTCGGTCCAGGGAAGTCGCCAGGGATGAAGCGACACCACTGTTGTGAATTCCATGCAGGGCTGAAGTGAGGGTACACGGGCAGCTGCAGGTCTGGTGTAGAATTAGTGTGCTAGATAGGGTTCGGTGTAGGGTGAGGGTTGTGGTTAGGGTTACGTTTAGGGTTTGTATAGGTCCCAGGAGATTTCAGGTACCGAACCCACAGCAGAGCATTTGTCTCCCCGAAGGGCTGAGTGGACTACACAAGGTAGGTTGTCAGTCAGTATTAGTCTCTGGGTTTCTAGGCCAGACAAATGTATGGGCCACCCTTTGGGCAGGCCTCAGGAACCCTCTCATGTAGCTGCAGTCGCGCTTTGCAAATGACATGGTGGTGTTTCATGTTCCATGTCCGGTATTTCTGCTCTGATCGAACACGTGTGCCTGCTGTTGTCAGACTTTGGAATAGGGTCCCCATGGGGATAGACACATATCTAGGGTTAGGGGTCAGTCCAGGGAAGTCCCAGGGCCGAAGGGACTCCAGTGTTGTGATCTTCCTCTAAGGCTGATTTGAGGGCCCATGTGAGGTGGCACGTCAAGTATAGGGTTAGGGCTAGAGACAGCGTTAGGTCTAGGTTGAGGGTTATGGTTAGGGTTATGGTTGGTTAGGTCCCATGAGGCGCCAAGCTCTGAACTCACACCATAGCAGATGTCTCCCCGAAGGGCTAAGTGGAGTTTACAAGGGAGGGTGCCAGTCAGGATTATTCTTTGGGTTCCAAGGCCTGAAAAATGTACGGGCCACCCTTCCTGTAGGCCTCAGGAATCGTCTCGTGCGGCTGCAGTCGTGCTTTTCAAATGATATGGTGATGTTTCACGTTCCATGCCGACTATGTATGCACTGGTTCTCGAACCCGTGTACGTGCTTTTGTCAGACTTTGGAATTGGGTCCCCATGGGGAGAGAGCCTCAGCTAAGGTTAGGGTACGGTCCAGGGAAGTCGCCAGGGATGAAGCGACACCACTCTTGTGAATTCCATGGAGGGCTGAGGTGAGGGTACATGGGCAGCTGCAGGTCTGGTGTAGAATTAGGGTGCTAGATAGGGTTGAGTGTGGCGTGAGGGTTATGGTTATGGTTATGGTTATGGTTATGGTTATGGTTATGGTTACGGTTAGGGTTTGGGTAGGTCCCAGGAGACTTCGGGCACTGAACCCACAGCAGAGTGGTTGTCTCCCCAAAGGGCTGAGTGGCTTACACAAGGAAGGTTGCCGGTCTGGATTAGTCCTTGGGTTCTTAGGCCAGACAGATATATGGGCCCCCCTAAAGGTAGGCCTCAGGAATCCTCTCATGTAGCTCTAGTTGCGCTTTGCAGATGACATGATGGTGTTCCATGTTCCATGGCGAGTATTTCTGCACCGATTCTCGAACCCGTGTCCGTGCTCTTATCAGACTTTGGAATTGGGTCCCCGTGGGGAGAGAGCCTTATCTAGGTTTAGGATTTGGTCCCGGGAGGTCGCCAGGGCTGAATCGACACTAGTGTTGTGAATTCCATGCAGGGCTGAAGTGAGGGAATATTCATGGCTGTGAGTCGGCTGTAGTGTTAGTGTGCTGTTAGTGTGCTAGATAGGGTTAGGTGTAGGGTGAGGGTTATGGTTCGGACGACGGTTAGGGCTAGGTACCAGGAGACTCCAGGAACTGAACCCACAGCAGAGTAGTGTCTCCCTGAAGGGCCTAGTGGTGTAGACAAGGGAGGATGCCGGTCAGGATTAGTCTTTGGGTTCCAAAGCTAGACACACGTATGGGCCACCCGTCAGGTAGGCCTCAGGATTCGTCTCGTGCAGCTGCAGTCATGCTTTGCAAATGCCATGGTGATGTCCCAGGATCCACGCCAATTATTTCTGCACCGATTCTTGAACCCGTGTGCGTGCTGTTGTCAGACTTTGGAATTGGGTCCCCGTGGGGAGATGGCCTTAGCTAAGGTTAGAGTTCGGTCCAGGGAAGTCGCCAGGGATGAAGCGACACCAGTGTTGTGCATTCCGTGGAGGGCTGAAGTGAGGCAACATAGATGGCTTTGAGTTGGCTGTAGAGTTAGTGTGCTAGGTAGGGTTAGGTGTAGGATGAGGGTTATGGTTCGGGTGACAGTTAGGGTTAGGTACCAGGAGACTCCAGGAACTGAACCCACAGGGGAGTAGCTGTTTCCCTGGAGGGCTTCGTGGAGTACATAAGGGAGCGTTCCGGTTAGGATTAGTCTTTGGGTTCCAAGGCCAGACAACTCTATGGACCACTGGTCGTGTAGGCGTCAGTAATCCTCTCGGGCTGCCGCAGCTGGGCCTTGGAAACAACGTGGTGATGTATCAGGTTCCATGCCGAGTGATCCTGCACGGTTTCATGACCCCTGGCTCGTGGTGTTGTCAGACTTTGGTATTGGGTCCCCATGGGGAGAGAGCCTTACCTAGGTTTAGGTTTCGGTCCAGGGACATCACCAGGTCCGAAGCAACTCCAGTCTCGTGACCTCCCTGGAGGGCTGAAGTGAGGCCCCCTGCGATGGTGCAGCTCAAGTGTAGGATTAGGGTTTGAGATGGGGTTAGGTTTCGGTTGAGGGTCCTGGTTAGGGTTAGGGCACAGTTACAGTTAAGTCCCAGGAGGCTCCAGGTTCTGAACCCACAGCAGTGCAGTTGTCTCCCCAAAGGGCTGAGTGGAGGGCACAAGGGTGAGTGCTGGTTAGGATTAGTCTTTGGCTTCCCAGCCAGACAACCCTATGGCCCACTGGTCGGGTAGGCCTCAGGAATCCTCTCCGGCAGCTGCAGCCCAGCCTGGAAAGCGATACGGCGATGTTCCCGGTTCTATGCCGACTGATCCTGCACCTCTTCTTGACCCCAGGCGCGTGGTGGTGTCAGGCTTTGGTATTGGGACACGTGTAGAGAGCCTTAGCTAGGGTTACATTTTGTTCCAGGGACGTCACCAGGCAGGAAGCGACTCCAGTCTCGTGATCTCCCTCGAGGGCTGTATTTAGGGCCTATGCGAAGGTGCGGGTCCAGTGTAGGGTTAGGTTTCCAGATAGGTTTATGATCTGGTGAAGGGTTCTGGTTATGTTTCCGGTTAGGGGTAGGGGTAGGGTTTGGGTGAGGTCCCAGGAGGCTCCAGTTGGTGAACCCACAGCAGTGCAGTTGTCTCCCTAAGGGCTGAATGGAGGTCACAATGGAGGCTACCAGTCAGGATTAGTTTTGGGGTTCTAATGTCAGACAACTCTATGTGCCACTTTTCGTGTTGGCCTCAGGAATCTCTCCGGCAGCTGCAGCCAGGCCTGGCAAACGACATGGTGAGGTTCCAGGCTCTATACCAAGTGATCCTGCACTGCTTCCTGACCCCAAGCTTGTGGTATTGTCAGAATTTGGCATTGGGTCTCAATGGGGAGAGAGCCTTAGCTAGGGTTAGGTTTTGGTCCAGGGACGTCGCAAGGGTACAAGAGACTCCAGTCTCGTGAAGTCCCTCTATGGCTGAAATGAGGGCCCATGCGACATTGCTGGTCAAGTGTAGGGTTTGGGGTCGAGACAGGGTTACGTTTCGGTTGAGGATTCAGGTTAAGGTTATGGTTAGGATTAATGTTAGGGTTAGCTTTAGGGTGAGGGTGAGGTCCCAGGGTCTCCAAGCGCTGAACCCACAGCAGTGCATTTGTTCCCTGAAGGGCTGAGTTGAGGGGACAAGGGAGGTTCCTGGTCAGGAGTAGTCTTTGGCTTCCAAGGATAGAAAACTCCTTGGGCCGCTGGTCGTGTACGCATCGGGAATCCTTTTGGCAGCTGCAGCCAGTCGTTGGAAATGACATGGTGATGTTCTAGGTTCTATGCCGAGTGATCTTGCACCATTTCTGCACCCCAGGCGCATGGTGTTGTCAGACTTTCGTATTGGGTCCCCATGGGGAGAGAGCCTTAGCTACGGTTTGGGTTCGTTCGAGGGATGTCGCCAGGGCTGATGCGACTCCAGTCTCGTGATCTCCCTCAAGGGCTGAAATGAGGGCCCCTTTCGACAGTGCGGGTCAAGTGTAGGGTTAGGGTTCGAAATGGGGTTAAGTTTCGGTTGAGGGTTCTTGTTAGGGTAAGGTTAGTGTTCGGGTTAGGTTCCAGAATGCTCCAGGCACTGAACCCCCACAAGTGCAATTTTCTCCCCTAAGGGCTGAGTGGAGGGTTCAAGGGAGGTTGCAGGTCAGAATTAGTCTTTGGGTTCCAAGGCCAGGCAACTCTATTGGCCACTGACTGGTAGGTCAGGCCTCAGGAATGTCTCGGACAGTTTCAGCTGGGCCTTGGAAATGACATGGTGATGTTCCAGGTACTATGCCGACTGATCCTGCACTGCTTCATGACCCCAGGCGTGTGGTGTTGTCAGACTTTGGTATTGGGTCCCCGTGGAGAGAGAACCTTAGCTAGGGTTAGGGTTCGGTCCAGGGACGTCGTCAGGGCCCAAGAGACTCCAGTCTCATGATGTCCCTCAAGGGCTGAAATGCGGCCCCAGGCCATGGTGCGGTCATGTGGAGTGTTAGGGTTCAAGTTGGGGCTTGCGATCGGCTGAGGGTTCTCCTTAGGGGTAGGGTAGGGTTTCAGCTAAGTCCCAGAAGGCTCCAGGCGCTGAACGCACAGCAGTGCAGTTTCCTCCCTGAAGGTCTGAGTGGAGGGCACAAGGGAGGGGCCGGTCAGGATTAGTCTTTGTGTTCTGAGGCTAGACAACTCTTTGGGCCATTGTTGGGGTAGGCCTGAGGAATCATCTTGGGCAGCTGCGGCCGGGATTGGAAGCAACATGGTGATATTACTTGTTCTATGCCGAGTGATTCTGTACCGCTTCGTGACCCCAGGTGTGTGTGGTGTTGTCAGACTTTGGTATGGGGTCCCCATGGGGAAAGAGTCTTAGCTAGGACTCGGTTTCGGTACAGGGATGTCGCCAGGGTCCAAGCGACTCCAGTCTCCTGATCTGCCTCGAGGGCTTAAAGGAGGGCCCACGCGACATTACGTGTCACGTGTAGGGTTAGGGTTCGATATAGGGTTACAGTTAGGGTGAGGATTCTGGTTAGGGTTACGGGTAGGGTTAGGGTTAAAGTTAGGGCTAGGGTTAATGTGAGGTCCAAGGGCTCTCCAGGCGCTGAAGCCACAGCAGTGCAGTTTTCTCCCCAAAGGGCTGAGTGGAGTACACAGGAGAGGGTGCCGGACAGCATTAGTGTTTGGGCTCCAAGGCCAGAGAGGCATATGGGCCACTTTTTTTTAAGTCTCACGAATCCTCTTGCGCAGCGGCAGTAGCGCTCTGCAAATGACATGGTGGTGTTGCACGTTCCATGCCGACTGTTTCTGCACCGATTCTCCAACCCGTGTGCATGCTGTTGTCAGACTTTGGAATTGGGTCCCCACGGGGAAAAAGCCTTAGCTAACGTTAGGGTTCGGTCCAGGGAAGTCGCCAGGGATGAAGCGACACCACTGTTGTGAATTCCATGCAGGGCTGAAGTGAGGGTACACGGGCAGCTGCAGGTCTGGTGTAGAATTAGTGTGCTAGATAGGGTTCGGTGTAGGGTGAGGGTTGTGGTTAGGGTTACGTTTAGGGTTTGTATAGGTCCCAGGAGATTTCAGGTACCGAACCCACAGCAGAGCATTTGTCTCCCCGAAGGGCTGAGTGGACTACACAAGGTAGGTTGTCAGTCAGTATTAGTCTCTGGGTTTCTAGGCCAGACAAATGTATGGGCCACCCTTTGGGCAGGCCTCAGGAACCCTCTCATGTAGCTGCAGTCGCGCTTTGCAAATGACATGGTGGTGTTTCATGTTCCATGTCCGGTATTTCTGCTCTGATCGAACACGTGTGCCTGCTGTTGTCAGACTTTGGAATAGGGTCCCCATGGGGATAGACACATATCTAGGGTTAGGGGTCAGTCCAGGGAAGTCCCAGGGCCGAAGGGACTCCAGTGTTGTGATCTTCCTCTAAGGCTGATTTGAGGGCCCATGTGAGGTGGCACGTCAAGTATAGGGTTAGGGCTAGAGACAGCGTTAGGTCTAGGTTGAGGGTTATGGTTAGGGTTATGGTTGGTTAGGTCCCATGAGGCGCCAAGCTCTGAACTCACACCATAGCAGATGTCTCCCCGAAGGGCTAAGTGGAGTTTACAAGGGAGGGTGCCAGTCAGGATTATTCTTTGGGTTCCAAGGCCTGAAAAATGTACGGGCCACCCTTCCTGTAGGCCTCAGGAATCGTCTCGTGCGGCTGCAGTCGTGCTTTTCAAATGATATGGTGATGTTTCACGTTCCATGCCGACTATGTATGCACTGGTTCTCGAACCCGTGTACGTGCTTTTGTCAGACTTTGGAATTGGGTCCCCATGGGGAGAGAGCCTCAGCTAAGGTTAGGGTACGGTCCAGGGAAGTCGCCAGGGATGAAGCGACACCACTCTTGTGAATTCCATGGAGGGCTGAGGTGAGGGTACATGGGCAGCTGCAGGTCTGGTGTAGAATTAGGGTGCTAGATAGGGTTGAGTGTGGCGTGAGGGTTATGGTTATGGTTATGGTTATGGTTATGGTTATGGTTATGGTTATGGTTATGGTTACGGTTAGGGTTTGGGTAGGTCCCAGGAGACTTCGGGCACTGAACCCACAGCAGAGTGGTTGTCTCCCCAAAGGGCTGAGTGGCTTACACAAGGAAGGTTGCCGGTCTGGATTAGTCCTTGGTTTCTTAGGCCAGACAGATATATGGGCCCCCCTAAAGGTAGGCCTCAGGAATCCTCTCATGTAGCTCTAGTTGCGCTTTGCAGATGACATGATGGTGTTCCATGTTCCATGGCGAGTATTTCTGCACCGATTCTCGAACCCGTGTCCGTGCTCTTATCAGACTTTGGAATTGGGTCCCCGTGGGGAGAGAGCCTTATCTAGGTTTAGGATTTGGTCCCGGGAGGTCGCCAGGGCTGAATCGACACTAGTGTTGTGAATTCCATGCAGGGCTGAAGTGAGGGAATATTCATGGCTGTGAGTCGGCTGTAGTGTTAGTGTGCTGTTAGTGTGCTAGATAGGGTTAGGTGTAGGGTGAGGGTTATGGTTCGGACGACGGTTAGGGCTAGGTACCAGGAGACTCCAGGAACTGAACCCACAGCAGAGTAGTGTCTCCCTGAAGGGCCTAGTGGTGTAGACAAGGGAGGATGCCGGTCAGGATTAGTCTTTGGGTTCCAAAGCTAGACACACGTATGGGCCACCCGTCAGGTAGGCCTCAGGATTCGTCTCGTGCAGCTGCAGTCATGCTTTGCAAATGCCATGGTGATGTCCCAGGATCCACGCCAATTATTTCTGCACCGATTCTTGAACCCGTGTGCGTGCTGTTGTCAGACTTTGGAATTGGGTCCCCGTGGGGAGATGGCCTTAGCTAAGGTTAGAGTTCGGTCCAGGGAAGTCGCCAGGGATGAAGCGACACCAGTGTTGTGCATTCCGTGGAGGGCTGAAGTGAGGCAACATAGATGGCTTTGAGTTGGCTGTAGAGTTAGTGTGCTAGGTAGGGTTAGGTGTAGGATGAGGGTTATGGTTCGGGTGACAGTTAGGGTTAGGTACCAGGAGACTCCAGGAACTGAACCCACAGGGGAGTAGCTGTTTCCCTGGAGGGCTTCGTGGAGTACATAAGGGAGCGTTCCGGTTAGGATTAGTCTTTGGGTTCCAAGGCCAGACAACTCTATGGACCACTGGTCGTGTAGGCGTCAGTAATCCTCTCGGGCTGCCGCAGCTGGGCCTTGGAAACAACGTGGTGATGTATCAGGTTCCATGCCGAGTGATCCTGCACGGTTTCATGACCCCTGGCTCGTGGTGTTGTCAGACTTTGGTATTGGGTCCCCATGGGGAGAGAGCCTTACCTAGGTTTAGGTTTCGGTCCAGGGACATCACCAGGTCCGAAGCAACTCCAGTCTCGTGACCTCCCTGGAGGGCTGAAGTGAGGCCCCCTGCGATGGTGCAGCTCAAGTGTAGGATTAGGGTTTGAGATGGGGTTAGGTTTCGGTTGAGGGTCCTGGTTAGGGTTAGGGCACAGTTACAGTTAAGTCCCAGGAGGCTCCAGGTTCTGAACCCACAGCAGTGCAGTTGTCTCCCCAAAGGGCTGAGTGGAGGGCACAAGGGTGAGTGCTGGTTAGGATTAGTCTTTGGCTTCCCAGCCAGACAACCCTATGGCCCACTGGTCGGGTAGGCCTCAGGAATCCTCTCCGGCAGCTGCAGCCCAGCCTGGAAAGCGATACGGCGATGTTCCCGGTTCTATGCCGACTGATCCTGCACCTCTTCTTGACCCCAGGCGCGTGGTGGTGTCAGGCTTTGGTATTGGGACACGTGTAGAGAGCCTTAGCTAGGGTTACATTTTGTTCCAGGGACGTCACCAGGCAGGAAGCGACTCCAGTCTCGTGATCTCCCTCGAGGGCTGTATTTAGGGCCTATGCGAAGGTGCGGGTCCAGTGTAGGGTTAGGTTTCCAGATAGGTTTATGATCTGGTGAAGGGTTCTGGTTATGTTTCCGGTTAGGGGTAGGGGTAGGGTTTGGGTGAGGTCCCAGGAGGCTCCAGTTGGTGAACCCACAGCAGTGCAGTTGTCTCCCTAAGGGCTGAATGGAGGTCACAATGGAGGCTACCAGTCAGGATTAGTTTTGGGGTTCTAATGTCAGACAACTCTATGTGCCACTTTTCGTGTTGGCCTCAGGAATCTCTCCGGCAGCTGCAGCCAGGCCTGGCAAACGACATGGTGAGGTTCCAGGCTCTATACCAAGTGATCCTGCACTGCTTCCTGACCCCAAGCTTGTGGTATTGTCAGAATTTGGCATTGGGTCTCAATGGGGAGAGAGCCTTAGCTAGGGTTAGGTTTTGGTCCAGGGACGTCGCAAGGGTACAAGAGACTCCAGTCTCGTGAAGTCCCTCTATGGCTGAAATGAGGGCCCATGCGACATTGCTGGTCAAGTGTAGGGTTTGGGGTCGAGACAGGGTTACGTTTCGGTTGAGGATTCAGGTTAAGGTTATGGTTAGGATTAATGTTAGGGTTAGCTTTAGGGTGAGGGTGAGGTCCCAGGGTCTCCAAGCGCTGAACCCACAGCAGTGCATTTGTTCCCTGAAGGGCTGAGTTGAGGGGACAAGGGAGGTTCCTGGTCAGGAGTAGTCTTTGGCTTCCAAGGATAGAAAACTCCTTGGGCCGCTGGTCGTGTACGCATCGGGAATCCTTTTGGCAGCTGCAGCCAGTCGTTGGAAATGACATGGTGATGTTCTAGGTTCTATGCCGAGTGATCTTGCACCATTTCTGCACCCCAGGCGCATGGTGTTGTCAGACTTTCGTATTGGGTCCCCATGGGGAGAGAGCCTTAGCTACGGTTTGGGTTCGTTCGAGGGATGTCGCCAGGGCTGATGCGACTCCAGTCTCGTGATCTCCCTCAAGGGCTGAAATGAGGGCCCCTTTCGACAGTGCGGGTCAAGTGTAGGGTTAGGGTTCGAAATGGGGTTAAGTTTCGGTTGAGGGTTCTTGTTAGGGTAAGGTTAGTGTTCGGGTTAGGTTCCAGAATGCTCCAGGCACTGAACCCCCACAAGTGCAATTTTCTCCCCTAAGGGCTGAGTGGAGGGTTCAAGGGAGGTTGCAGGTCAGAATTAGTCTTTGGGTTCCAAGGCCAGGCAACTCTATTGGCCACTGACTGGTAGGTCAGGCCTCAGGAATGTCTCGGACAGTTTCAGCTGGGCCTTGGAAATGACATGGTGATGTTCCAGGTACTATGCCGACTGATCCTGCACTGCTTCATGACCCCAGGCGTGTGGTGTTGTCAGACTTTGGTATTGGGTCCCCGTGGAGAGAGAACCTTAGCTAGGGTTAGGGTTCGGTCCAGGGACGTCGTCAGGGCCCAAGAGACTCCAGTCTCATGATGTCCCTCAAGGGCTGAAATGCGGCCCCAGGCCATGGTGCGGTCATGTGGAGTGTTAGGGTTCAAGTTGGGGCTTGCGATCGGCTGAGGGTTCTCCTTAGGGGTAGGGTAGGGTTTCAGCTAAGTCCCAGAAGGCTCCAGGCGCTGAACGCACAGCAGTGCAGTTTCCTCCCTGAAGGTCTGAGTGGAGGGCACAAGGGAGGGGCCGGTCAGGATTAGTCTTTGTGTTCTGAGGCTAGACAACTCTTTGGGCCATTGTTGGGGTAGGCCTGAGGAATCATCTTGGGCAGCTGCGGCCGGGATTGGAAGCAACATGGTGATATTACTTGTTCTATGCCGAGTGATTCTGTACCGCTTCGTGACCCCAGGTGTGTGTGGTGTTGTCAGACTTTGGTATGGGGTCCCCATGGGGAAAGAGTCTTAGCTAGGACTCGGTTTCGGTACAGGGATGTCGCCAGGGTCCAAGCGACTCCAGTCTCCTGATCTGCCTCGAGGGCTTAAAGGAGGGCCCACGCGACATTACGTGTCACGTGTAGGGTTAGGGTTCGATATAGGGTTACAGTTAGGGTGAGGATTCTGGTTAGGGTTACGGGTAGGGTTAGGGTTAAAGTTAGGGCTAGGGTTAATGTGAGGTCCAAGGGCTCTCCAGGCGCTGAAGCCACAGCAGTGCAGTTTTCTCCCCAAAGGGCTGAGTGGAGTACACAGGAGAGGGTGCCGGACAGCATTAGTGTTTGGGCTCCAAGGCCAGAGAGGCATATGGGCCACTTTTTTTTAAGTCTCACGAATCCTCTTGCGCAGCGGCAGTAGCGCTCTGCAAATGACATGGTGGTGTTGCACGTTCCATGCCGACTGTTTCTGCACCGATTCTCCAACCCGTGTGCATGCTGTTGTCAGACTTTGGAATTGGGTCCCCACGGGGAAAAAGCCTTAGCTAACGTTAGGGTTCGGTCCAGGGAAGTCGCCAGGGATGAAGCGACACCACTGTTGTGAATTCCATGCAGGGCTGAAGTGAGGGTACACGGGCAGCTGCAGGTCTGGTGTAGAATTAGTGTGCTAGATAGGGTTCGGTGTAGGGTGAGGGTTGTGGTTAGGGTTACGTTTAGGGTTTGTATAGGTCCCAGGAGATTTCAGGTACCGAACCCACAGCAGAGCATTTGTCTCCCCGAAGGGCTGAGTGGACTACACAAGGTAGGTTGTCAGTCAGTATTAGTCTCTGGGTTTCTAGGCCAGACAAATGTATGGGCCACCCTTTGGGCAGGCCTCAGGAACCCTCTCATGTAGCTGCAGTCGCGCTTTGCAAATGACATGGTGGTGTTTCATGTTCCATGTCCGGTATTTCTGCTCTGATCGAACACGTGTGCCTGCTGTTGTCAGACTTTGGAATAGGGTCCCCATGGGGATAGACACATATCTAGGGTTAGGGGTCAGTCCAGGGAAGTCCCAGGGCCGAAGGGACTCCAGTGTTGTGATCTTCCTCTAAGGCTGATTTGAGGGCCCATGTGAGGTGGCACGTCAAGTATAGGGTTAGGGCTAGAGACAGCGTTAGGTCTAGGTTGAGGGTTATGGTTAGGGTTATGGTTGGTTAGGTCCCATGAGGCGCCAAGCTCTGAACTCACACCATAGCAGATGTCTCCCCGAAGGGCTAAGTGGAGTTTACAAGGGAGGGTGCCAGTCAGGATTATTCTTTGGGTTCCAAGGCCTGAAAAATGTACGGGCCACCCTTCCTGTAGGCCTCAGGAATCGTCTCGTGCGGCTGCAGTCGTGCTTTTCAAATGATATGGTGATGTTTCACGTTCCATGCCGACTATGTATGCACTGGTTCTCGAACCCGTGTACGTGCTTTTGTCAGACTTTGGAATTGGGTCCCCATGGGGAGAGAGCCTCAGCTAAGGTTAGGGTACGGTCCAGGGAAGTCGCCAGGGATGAAGCGACACCACTCTTGTGAATTCCATGGAGGGCTGAGGTGAGGGTACATGGGCAGCTGCAGGTCTGGTGTAGAATTAGGGTGCTAGATAGGGTTGAGTGTGGCGTGAGGGTTATGGTTATGGTTATGGTTATGGTTATGGTTATGGTTATGGTTATGGTTATGGTTATGGTTACGGTTAGGGTTTGGGTAGGTCCCAGGAGACTTCGGGCACTGAACCCACAGCAGAGTGGTTGTCTCCCCAAAGGGCTGAGTGGCTTACACAAGGAAGGTTGCCGGTCTGGATTAGTCCTTGGGTTCTTAGGCCAGACAGATATATGGGCCCCCCTAAAGGTAGGCCTCAGGAATCCTCTCATGTAGCTCTAGTTGCGCTTTGCAGATGACATGATGGTGTTCCATGTTCCATGGCGAGTATTTCTGCACCGATTCTCGAACCCGTGTCCGTGCTCTTATCAGACTTTGGAATTGGGTCCCCGTGGGGAGAGAGCCTTATCTAGGTTTAGGATTTGGTCCCGGGAGGTCGCCAGGGCTGAATCGACACTAGTGTTGTGAATTCCATGCAGGGCTGAAGTGAGGGAATATTCATGGCTGTGAGTCGGCTGTAGTGTTAGTGTGCTGTTAGTGTGCTAGATAGGGTTAGGTGTAGGGTGAGGGTTATGGTTCGGACGACGGTTAGGGCTAGGTACCAGGAGACTCCAGGAACTGAACCCACAGCAGAGTAGTGTCTCCCTGAAGGGCCTAGTGGTGTAGACAAGGGAGGATGCCGGTCAGGATTAGTCTTTGGGTTCCAAAGCTAGACACACGTATGGGCCACCCGTCAGGTAGGCCTCAGGATTCGTCTCGTGCAGCTGCAGTCATGCTTTGCAAATGCCATGGTGATGTCCCAGGATCCACGCCAATTATTTCTGCACCGATTCTTGAACCCGTGTGCGTGCTGTTGTCAGACTTTGGAATTGGGTCCCCGTGGGGAGATGGCCTTAGCTAAGGTTAGAGTTCGGTCCAGGGAAGTCGCCAGGGATGAAGCGACACCAGTGTTGTGCATTCCGTGGAGGGCTGAAGTGAGGCAACATAGATGGCTTTGAGTTGGCTGTAGAGTTAGTGTGCTAGGTAGGGTTAGGTGTAGGATGAGGGTTATGGTTCGGGTGACAGTTAGGGTTAGGTACCAGGAGACTCCAGGAACTGAACCCACAGGGGAGTAGCTGTTTCCCTGGAGGGCTTCGTGGAGTACATAAGGGAGCGTTCCGGTTAGGATTAGTCTTTGGGTTCCAAGGCCAGACAACTCTATGGACCACTGGTCGTGTAGGCGTCAGTAATCCTCTCGGGCTGCCGCAGCTGGGCCTTGGAAACAACGTGGTGATGTATCAGGTTCCATGCCGAGTGATCCTGCACGGTTTCATGACCCCTGGCTCGTGGTGTTGTCAGACTTTGGTATTGGGTCCCCATGGGGAGAGAGCCTTACCTAGGTTTAGGTTTCGGTCCAGGGACATCACCAGGTCCGAAGCAACTCCAGTCTCGTGACCTCCCTGGAGGGCTGAAGTGAGGCCCCCTGCGATGGTGCAGCTCAAGTGTAGGATTAGGGTTTGAGATGGGGTTAGGTTTCGGTTGAGGGTCCTGGTTAGGGTTAGGGCACAGTTACAGTTAAGTCCCAGGAGGCTCCAGGTTCTGAACCCACAGCAGTGCAGTTGTCTCCCCAAAGGGCTGAGTGGAGGGCACAAGGGTGAGTGCTGGTTAGGATTAGTCTTTGGCTTCCCAGCCAGACAACCCTATGGCCCACTGGTCGGGTAGGCCTCAGGAATCCTCTCCGGCAGCTGCAGCCCAGCCTGGAAAGCGATACGGCGATGTTCCCGGTTCTATGCCGACTGATCCTGCACCTCTTCTTGACCCCAGGCGCGTGGTGGTGTCAGGCTTTGGTATTGGGACACGTGTAGAGAGCCTTAGCTAGGGTTACATTTTGTTCCAGGGACGTCACCAGGCAGGAAGCGACTCCAGTCTCGTGATCTCCCTCGAGGGCTGTATTTAGGGCCTATGCGAAGGTGCGGGTCCAGTGTAGGGTTAGGTTTCCAGATAGGTTTATGATCTGGTGAAGGGTTCTGGTTATGTTTCCGGTTAGGGGTAGGGGTAGGGTTTGGGTGAGGTCCCAGGAGGCTCCAGTTGGTGAACCCACAGCAGTGCAGTTGTCTCCCTAAGGGCTGAATGGAGGTCACAATGGAGGCTACCAGTCAGGATTAGTTTTGGGGTTCTAATGTCAGACAACTCTATGTGCCACTTTTCGTGTTGGCCTCAGGAATCTCTCCGGCAGCTGCAGCCAGGCCTGGCAAACGACATGGTGAGGTTCCAGGCTCTATACCAAGTGATCCTGCACTGCTTCCTGACCCCAAGCTTGTGGTATTGTCAGAATTTGGCATTGGGTCTCAATGGGGAGAGAGCCTTAGCTAGGGTTAGGTTTTGGTCCAGGGACGTCGCAAGGGTACAAGAGACTCCAGTCTCGTGAAGTCCCTCTATGGCTGAAATGAGGGCCCATGCGACATTGCTGGTCAAGTGTAGGGTTTGGGGTCGAGACAGGGTTACGTTTCGGTTGAGGATTCAGGTTAAGGTTATGGTTAGGATTAATGTTAGGGTTAGCTTTAGGGTGAGGGTGAGGTCCCAGGGTCTCCAAGCGCTGAACCCACAGCAGTGCATTTGTTCCCTGAAGGGCTGAGTTGAGGGGACAAGGGAGGTTCCTGGTCAGGAGTAGTCTTTGGCTTCCAAGGATAGAAAACTCCTTGGGCCGCTGGTCGTGTACGCATCGGGAATCCTTTTGGCAGCTGCAGCCAGTCGTTGGAAATGACATGGTGATGTTCTAGGTTCTATGCCGAGTGATCTTGCACCATTTCTGCACCCCAGGCGCATGGTGTTGTCAGACTTTCGTATTGGGTCCCCATGGGGAGAGAGCCTTAGCTACGGTTTGGGTTCGTTCGAGGGATGTCGCCAGGGCTGATGCGACTCCAGTCTCGTGATCTCCCTCAAGGGCTGAAATGAGGGCCCCTTTCGACAGTGCGGGTCAAGTGTAGGGTTAGGGTTCGAAATGGGGTTAAGTTTCGGTTGAGGGTTCTTGTTAGGGTAAGGTTAGTGTTCGGGTTAGGTTCCAGAATGCTCCAGGCACTGAACCCCCACAAGTGCAATTTTCTCCCCTAAGGGCTGAGTGGAGGGTTCAAGGGAGGTTGCAGGTCAGAATTAGTCTTTGGGTTCCAAGGCCAGGCAACTCTATTGGCCACTGACTGGTAGGTCAGGCCTCAGGAATGTCTCGGACAGTTTCAGCTGGGCCTTGGAAATGACATGGTGATGTTCCAGGTACTATGCCGACTGATCCTGCACTGCTTCATGACCCCAGGCGTGTGGTGTTGTCAGACTTTGGTATTGGGTCCCCGTGGAGAGAGAACCTTAGCTAGGGTTAGGGTTCGGTCCAGGGACGTCGTCAGGGCCCAAGAGACTCCAGTCTCATGATGTCCCTCAAGGGCTGAAATGCGGCCCCAGGCCATGGTGCGGTCATGTGGAGTGTTAGGGTTCAAGTTGGGGCTTGCGATCGGCTGAGGGTTCTCCTTAGGGGTAGGGTAGGGTTTCAGCTAAGTCCCAGAAGGCTCCAGGCGCTGAACGCACAGCAGTGCAGTTTCCTCCCTGAAGGTCTGAGTGGAGGGCACAAGGGAGGGGCCGGTCAGGATTAGTCTTTGTGTTCTGAGGCTAGACAACTCTTTGGGCCATTGTTGGGGTAGGCCTGAGGAATCATCTTGGGCAGCTGCGGCCGGGATTGGAAGCAACATGGTGATATTACTTGTTCTAAGCCGAGTGATTCTGTACCGCTTCGTGACCCCAGGTGTGTGTGGTGTTGTCAGACTTTGGTATGGGGTCCCCATGGGGAAAGAGTCTTAGCTAGGACTCGGTTTCGGTACAGGGATGTCGCCAGGGTCCAAGCGACTCCAGTCTCCTGATCTGCCTCGAGGGCTTAAAGGAGGGCCCACGCGACATTACGTGTCACGTGTAGGGTTAGGGTTCGATATAGGGTTACAGTTAGGGTGAGGATTCTGGTTAGGGTTACGGGTAGGGTTAGGGTTAAAGTTAGGGCTAGGGTTAATGTGAGGTCCAAGGGCTCTCCAGGCGCTGAAGCCACAGCAGTGCAGTTTTCTCCCCAAAGGGCTGAGTGGAGTACACAGGAGAGGGTGCCGGACAGCATTAGTGTTTGGGCTCCAAGGCCAGAGAGGCATATGGGCCACTTTTTTTTAAGTCTCACGAATCCTCTTGCGCAGCGGCAGTAGCGCTCTGCAAATGACATGGTGGTGTTGCACGTTCCATGCCGACTGTTTCTGCACCGATTCTCCAACCCGTGTGCATGCTGTTGTCAGACTTTGGAATTGGGTCCCCACGGGGAAAAAGCCTTAGCTAACGTTAGGGTTCGGTCCAGGGAAGTCGCCAGGGATGAAGCGACACCACTGTTGTGAATTCCATGCAGGGCTGAAGTGAGGGTACACGGGCAGCTGCAGGTCTGGTGTAGAATTAGTGTGCTAGATAGGGTTCGGTGTAGGGTGAGGGTTGTGGTTAGGGTTACGTTTAGGGTTTGTATAGGTCCCAGGAGATTTCAGGTACCGAACCCACAGCAGAGCATTTGTCTCCCCGAAGGGCTGAGTGGACTACACAAGGTAGGTTGTCAGTCAGTATTAGTCTCTGGGTTTCTAGGCCAGACAAATGTATGGGCCACCCTTTGGGCAGGCCTCAGGAACCCTCTCATGTAGCTGCAGTCGCGCTTTGCAAATGACATGGTGGTGTTTCATGTTCCATGTCCGGTATTTCTGCTCTGATCGAACACGTGTGCCTGCTGTTGTCAGACTTTGGAATAGGGTCCCCATGGGGATAGACACATATCTAGGGTTAGGGGTCAGTCCAGGGAAGTCCCAGGGCCGAAGGGACTCCAGTGTTGTGATCTTCCTCTAAGGCTGATTTGAGGGCCCATGTGAGGTGGCACGTCAAGTATAGGGTTAGGGCTAGAGACAGCGTTAGGTCTAGGTTGAGGGTTATGGTTAGGGTTATGGTTGGTTAGGTCCCATGAGGCGCCAAGCTCTGAACTCACACCATAGCAGATGTCTCCCCGAAGGGCTAAGTGGAGTTTACAAGGGAGGGTGCCAGTCAGGATTATTCTTTGGGTTCCAAGGCCTGAAAAATGTACGGGCCACCCTTCCTGTAGGCCTCAGGAATCGTCTCGTGCGGCTGCAGTCGTGCTTTTCAAATGATATGGTGATGTTTCACGTTCCATGCCGACTATGTATGCACTGGTTCTCGAACCCGTGTACGTGCTTTTGTCAGACTTTGGAATTGGGTCCCCATGGGGAGAGAGCCTCAGCTAAGGTTAGGGTACGGTCCAGGGAAGTCGCCAGGGATGAAGCGACACCACTCTTGTGAATTCCATGGAGGGCTGAGGTGAGGGTACATGGGCAGCTGCAGGTCTGGTGTAGAATTAGGGTGCTAGATAGGGTTGAGTGTGGCGTGAGGGTTATGGTTATGGTTATGGTTATGGTTATGGTTATGGTTATGGTTATGGTTACGGTTAGGGTTTGGGTAGGTCCCAGGAGACTTCGGGCACTGAACCCACAGCAGAGTGGTTGTCTCCCCAAAGGGCTGAGTGGCTTACACAAGGAAGGTTGCCGGTCTGGATTAGTCCTTGGTTTCTTAGGCCAGACAGATATATGGGCCCCCCTAAAGGTAGGCCTCAGGAATCCTCTCATGTAGCTCTAGTTGCGCTTTGCAGATGACATGATGGTGTTCCATGTTCCATGGCGAGTATTTCTGCACCGATTCTCGAACCCGTGTCCGTGCTCTTATCAGACTTTGGAATTGGGTCCCCGTGGGGAGAGAGCCTTATCTAGGTTTAGGATTTGGTCCCGGGAGGTCGCCAGGGCTGAATCGACACTAGTGTTGTGAATTCCATGCAGGGCTGAAGTGAGGGAATATTCATGGCTGTGAGTCGGCTGTAGTGTTAGTGTGCTGTTAGTGTGCTAGATAGGGTTAGGTGTAGGGTGAGGGTTATGGTTCGGACGACGGTTAGGGCTAGGTACCAGGAGACTCCAGGAACTGAACCCACAGCAGAGTAGTGTCTCCCTGAAGGGCCTAGTGGTGTAGACAAGGGAGGATGCCGGTCAGGATTAGTCTTTGGGTTCCAAAGCTAGACACACGTATGGGCCACCCGTCAGGTAGGCCTCAGGATTCGTCTCGTGCAGCTGCAGTCATGCTTTGCAAATGCCATGGTGATGTCCCAGGATCCACGCCAATTATTTCTGCACCGATTCTTGAACCCGTGTGCGTGCTGTTGTCAGACTTTGGAATTGGGTCCCCGTGGGGAGATGGCCTTAGCTAAGGTTAGAGTTCGGTCCAGGGAAGTCGCCAGGGATGAAGCGACACCAGTGTTGTGCATTCCGTGGAGGGCTGAAGTGAGGCAACATAGATGGCTTTGAGTTGGCTGTAGAGTTAGTGTGCTAGGTAGGGTTAGGTGTAGGATGAGGGTTATGGTTCGGGTGACAGTTAGGGTTAGGTACCAGGAGACTCCAGGAACTGAACCCACAGGGGAGTAGCTGTTTCCCTGGAGGGCTTCGTGGAGTACATAAGGGAGCGTTCCGGTTAGGATTAGTCTTTGGGTTCCAAGGCCAGACAACTCTATGGACCACTGGTCGTGTAGGCGTCAGTAATCCTCTCGGGCTGCCGCAGCTGGGCCTTGGAAACAACGTGGTGATGTATCAGGTTCCATGCCGAGTGATCCTGCACGGTTTCATGACCCCTGGCTCGTGGTGTTGTCAGACTTTGGTATTGGGTCCCCATGGGGAGAGAGCCTTACCTAGGTTTAGGTTTCGGTCCAGGGACATCACCAGGTCCGAAGCAACTCCAGTCTCGTGACCTCCCTGGAGGGCTGAAGTGAGGCCCCCTGCGATGGTGCAGCTCAAGTGTAGGATTAGGGTTTGAGATGGGGTTAGGTTTCGGTTGAGGGTCCTGGTTAGGGTTAGGGCACAGTTACAGTTAAGTCCCAGGAGGCTCCAGGTTCTGAACCCACAGCAGTGCAGTTGTCTCCCCAAAGGGCTGAGTGGAGGGCACAAGGGTGAGTGCTGGTTAGGATTAGTCTTTGGCTTCCCAGCCAGACAACCCTATGGCCCACTGGTCGGGTAGGCCTCAGGAATCCTCTCCGGCAGCTGCAGCCCAGCCTGGAAAGCGATACGGCGATGTTCCCGGTTCTATGCCGACTGATCCTGCACCTCTTCTTGACCCCAGGCGCGTGGTGGTGTCAGGCTTTGGTATTGGGACACGTGTAGAGAGCCTTAGCTAGGGTTACATTTTGTTCCAGGGACGTCACCAGGCAGGAAGCGACTCCAGTCTCGTGATCTCCCTCGAGGGCTGTATTTAGGGCCTATGCGAAGGTGCGGGTCCAGTGTAGGGTTAGGTTTCCAGATAGGTTTATGATCTGGTGAAGGGTTCTGGTTATGTTTCCGGTTAGGGGTAGGGGTAGGGTTTGGGTGAGGTCCCAGGAGGCTCCAGTTGGTGAACCCACAGCAGTGCAGTTGTCTCCCTAAGGGCTGAATGGAGGTCACAATGGAGGCTACCAGTCAGGATTAGTTTTGGGGTTCTAATGTCAGACAACTCTATGTGCCACTTTTCGTGTTGGCCTCAGGAATCTCTCCGGCAGCTGCAGCCAGGCCTGGCAAACGACATGGTGAGGTTCCAGGCTCTATACCAAGTGATCCTGCACTGCTTCCTGACCCCAAGCTTGTGGTATTGTCAGAATTTGGCATTGGGTCTCAATGGGGAGAGAGCCTTAGCTAGGGTTAGGTTTTGGTCCAGGGACGTCGCAAGGGTACAAGAGACTCCAGTCTCGTGAAGTCCCTCTATGGCTGAAATGAGGGCCCATGCGACATTGCTGGTCAAGTGTAGGGTTTGGGGTCGAGACAGGGTTACGTTTCGGTTGAGGATTCAGGTTAAGGTTATGGTTAGGATTAATGTTAGGGTTAGCTTTAGGGTGAGGGTGAGGTCCCAGGGTCTCCAAGCGCTGAACCCACAGCAGTGCATTTGTTCCCTGAAGGGCTGAGTTGAGGGGACAAGGGAGGTTCCTGGTCAGGAGTAGTCTTTGGCTTCCAAGGATAGAAAACTCCTTGGGCCGCTGGTCGTGTACGCATCGGGAATCCTTTTGGCAGCTGCAGCCAGTCGTTGGAAATGACATGGTGATGTTCTAGGTTCTATGCCGAGTGATCTTGCACCATTTCTGCACCCCAGGCGCATGGTGTTGTCAGACTTTCGTATTGGGTCCCCATGGGGAGAGAGCCTTAGCTACGGTTTGGGTTCGTTCGAGGGATGTCGCCAGGGCTGATGCGACTCCAGTCTCGTGATCTCCCTCAAGGGCTGAAATGAGGGCCCCTTTCGACAGTGCGGGTCAAGTGTAGGGTTAGGGTTCGAAATGGGGTTAAGTTTCGGTTGAGGGTTCTTGTTAGGGTAAGGTTAGTGTTCGGGTTAGGTTCCAGAATGCTCCAGGCACTGAACCCCCACAAGTGCAATTTTCTCCCCTAAGGGCTGAGTGGAGGGTTCAAGGGAGGTTGCAGGTCAGAATTAGTCTTTGGGTTCCAAGGCCAGGCAACTCTATTGGCCACTGACTGGTAGGTCAGGCCTCAGGAATGTCTCGGACAGTTTCAGCTGGGCCTTGGAAATGACATGGTGATGTTCCAGGTACTATGCCGACTGATCCTGCACTGCTTCATGACCCCAGGCGTGTGGTGTTGTCAGACTTTGGTATTGGGTCCCCGTGGAGAGAGAACCTTAGCTAGGGTTAGGGTTCGGTCCAGGGACGTCGTCAGGGCCCAAGAGACTCCAGTCTCATGATGTCCCTCAAGGGCTGAAATGCGGCCCCAGGCCATGGTGCGGTCATGTGGAGTGTTAGGGTTCAAGTTGGGGCTTGCGATCGGCTGAGGGTTCTCCTTAGGGGTAGGGTAGGGTTTCAGCTAAGTCCCAGAAGGCTCCAGGCGCTGAACGCACAGCAGTGCAGTTTCCTCCCTGAAGGTCTGAGTGGAGGGCACAAGGGAGGGGCCGGTCAGGATTAGTCTTTGTGTTCTGAGGCTAGACAACTCTTTGGGCCATTGTTGGGGTAGGCCTGAGGAATCATCTTGGGCAGCTGCGGCCGGGATTGGAAGCAACATGGTGATATTACTTGTTCTAAGCCGAGTGATTCTGTACCGCTTCGTGACCCCAGGTGTGTGTGGTGTTGTCAGACTTTGGTATGGGGTCCCCATGGGGAAAGAGTCTTAGCTAGGACTCGGTTTCGGTACAGGGATGTCGCCAGGGTCCAAGCGACTCCAGTCTCCTGATCTGCCTCGAGGGCTTAAAGGAGGGCCCACGCGACATTACGTGTCACGTGTAGGGTTAGGGTTCGATATAGGGTTACAGTTAGGGTGAGGATTCTGGTTAGGGTTACGGGTAGGGTTAGGGTTAAAGTTAGGGCTAGGGTTAATGTGAGGTCCAAGGGCTCTCCAGGCGCTGAAGCCACAGCAGTGCAGTTTTCTCCCCAAAGGGCTGAGTGGAGTACACAGGAGAGGGTGCCGGACAGCATTAGTGTTTGGGCTCCAAGGCCAGAGAGGCATATGGGCCACTTTTTTTTAAGTCTCACGAATCCTCTTGCGCAGCGGCAGTAGCGCTCTGCAAATGACATGGTGGTGTTGCACGTTCCATGCCGACTGTTTCTGCACCGATTCTCCAACCCGTGTGCATGCTGTTGTCAGACTTTGGAATTGGGTCCCCACGGGGAAAAAGCCTTAGCTAACGTTAGGGTTCGGTCCAGGGAAGTCGCCAGGGATGAAGCGACACCACTGTTGTGAATTCCATGCAGGGCTGAAGTGAGGGTACACGGGCAGCTGCAGGTCTGGTGTAGAATTAGTGTGCTAGATAGGGTTCGGTGTAGGGTGAGGGTTGTGGTTAGGGTTACGTTTAGGGTTTGTATAGGTCCCAGGAGATTTCAGGTACCGAACCCACAGCAGAGCATTTGTCTCCCCGAAGGGCTGAGTGGACTACACAAGGTAGGTTGTCAGTCAGTATTAGTCTCTGGGTTTCTAGGCCAGACAAATGTATGGGCCACCCTTTGGGCAGGCCTCAGGAACCCTCTCATGTAGCTGCAGTCGCGCTTTGCAAATGACATGGTGGTGTTTCATGTTCCATGTCCGGTATTTCTGCTCTGATCGAACACGTGTGCCTGCTGTTGTCAGACTTTGGAATAGGGTCCCCATGGGGATAGACACATATCTAGGGTTAGGGGTCAGTCCAGGGAAGTCCCAGGGCCGAAGGGACTCCAGTGTTGTGATCTTCCTCTAAGGCTGATTTGAGGGCCCATGTGAGGTGGCACGTCAAGTATAGGGTTAGGGCTAGAGACAGCGTTAGGTCTAGGTTGAGGGTTATGGTTAGGGTTATGGTTGGTTAGGTCCCATGAGGCGCCAAGCTCTGAACTCACACCATAGCAGATGTCTCCCCGAAGGGCTAAGTGGAGTTTACAAGGGAGGGTGCCAGTCAGGATTATTCTTTGGGTTCCAAGGCCTGAAAAATGTACGGGCCACCCTTCCTGTAGGCCTCAGGAATCGTCTCGTGCGGCTGCAGTCGTGCTTTTCAAATGATATGGTGATGTTTCACGTTCCATGCCGACTATGTATGCACTGGTTCTCGAACCCGTGTACGTGCTTTTGTCAGACTTTGGAATTGGGTCCCCATGGGGAGAGAGCCTCAGCTAAGGTTAGGGTACGGTCCAGGGAAGTCGCCAGGGATGAAGCGACACCACTCTTGTGAATTCCATGGAGGGCTGAGGTGAGGGTACATGGGCAGCTGCAGGTCTGGTGTAGAATTAGGGTGCTAGATAGGGTTGAGTGTGGCGTGAGGGTTATGGTTATGGTTATGGTTATGGTTATGGTTATGGTTATGGTTATGGTTATGGTTACGGTTAGGGTTTGGGTAGGTCCCAGGAGACTTCGGGCACTGAACCCACAGCAGAGTGGTTGTCTCCCCAAAGGGCTGAGTGGCTTACACAAGGAAGGTTGCCGGTCTGGATTAGTCCTTGGGTTCTTAGGCCAGACAGATATATGGGCCCCCCTAAAGGTAGGCCTCAGGAATCCTCTCATGTAGCTCTAGTTGCGCTTTGCAGATGACATGATGGTGTTCCATGTTCCATGGCGAGTATTTCTGCACCGATTCTCGAACCCGTGTCCGTGCTCTTATCAGACTTTGGAATTGGGTCCCCGTGGGGAGAGAGCCTTATCTAGGTTTAGGATTTGGTCCCGGGAGGTCGCCAGGGCTGAATCGACACTAGTGTTGTGAATTCCATGCAGGGCTGAAGTGAGGGAATATTCATGGCTGTGAGTCGGCTGTAGTGTTAGTGTGCTGTTAGTGTGCTAGATAGGGTTAGGTGTAGGGTGAGGGTTATGGTTCGGACGACGGTTAGGGCTAGGTACCAGGAGACTCCAGGAACTGAACCCACAGCAGAGTAGTGTCTCCCTGAAGGGCCTAGTGGTGTAGACAAGGGAGGATGCCGGTCAGGATTAGTCTTTGGGTTCCAAAGCTAGACACACGTATGGGCCACCCGTCAGGTAGGCCTCAGGATTCGTCTCGTGCAGCTGCAGTCATGCTTTGCAAATGCCATGGTGATGTCCCAGGATCCACGCCAATTATTTCTGCACCGATTCTTGAACCCGTGTGCGTGCTGTTGTCAGACTTTGGAATTGGGTCCCCGTGGGGAGATGGCCTTAGCTAAGGTTAGAGTTCGGTCCAGGGAAGTCGCCAGGGATGAAGCGACACCAGTGTTGTGCATTCCGTGGAGGGCTGAAGTGAGGCAACATAGATGGCTTTGAGTTGGCTGTAGAGTTAGTGTGCTAGGTAGGGTTAGGTGTAGGATGAGGGTTATGGTTCGGGTGACAGTTAGGGTTAGGTACCAGGAGACTCCAGGAACTGAACCCACAGGGGAGTAGCTGTTTCCCTGGAGGGCTTCGTGGAGTACATAAGGGAGCGTTCCGGTTAGGATTAGTCTTTGGGTTCCAAGGCCAGACAACTCTATGGACCACTGGTCGTGTAGGCGTCAGTAATCCTCTCGGGCTGCCGCAGCTGGGCCTTGGAAACAACGTGGTGATGTATCAGGTTCCATGCCGAGTGATCCTGCACGGTTTCATGACCCCTGGCTCGTGGTGTTGTCAGACTTTGGTATTGGGTCCCCATGGGGAGAGAGCCTTACCTAGGTTTAGGTTTCGGTCCAGGGACATCACCAGGTCCGAAGCAACTCCAGTCTCGTGACCTCCCTGGAGGGCTGAAGTGAGGCCCCCTGCGATGGTGCAGCTCAAGTGTAGGATTAGGGTTTGAGATGGGGTTAGGTTTCGGTTGAGGGTCCTGGTTAGGGTTAGGGCACAGTTACAGTTAAGTCCCAGGAGGCTCCAGGTTCTGAACCCACAGCAGTGCAGTTGTCTCCCCAAAGGGCTGAGTGGAGGGCACAAGG
This sequence comes from Panthera pardus, assembly GCF_024362965.1. NCBI lineage: Eukaryota > Metazoa > Chordata > Mammalia > Carnivora > Felidae > Panthera > Panthera pardus. The sequence goes on along the minus strand of NW_026526949.1, from coordinate 87,050 downwards.
GTGAGTGCTGGTTAGGATTAGTCTTTGGCTTCCCAGCCAGACAACCCTATGGCCCACTGGTCGGGTAGGCCTCAGGAATCCTCTCCGGCAGCTGCAGCCCAGCCTGGAAAGCGATACGGCGATGTTCCCGGTTCTATGCCGACTGATCCTGCACCTCTTCTTGACCCCAGGCGCGTGGTGGTGTCAGGCTTTGGTATTGGGACACGTGTAGAGAGCCTTAGCTAGGGTTACATTTTGTTCCAGGGACGTCACCAGGCAGGAAGCGACTCCAGTCTCGTGATCTCCCTCGAGGGCTGTATTTAGGGCCTATGCGAAGGTGCGGGTCCAGTGTAGGGTTAGGTTTCCAGATAGGTTTATGATCTGGTGAAGGGTTCTGGTTATGTTTCCGGTTAGGGGTAGGGGTAGGGTTTGGGTGAGGTCCCAGGAGGCTCCAGTTGGTGAACCCACAGCAGTGCAGTTGTCTCCCTAAGGGCTGAATGGAGGTCACAATGGAGGCTACCAGTCAGGATTAGTTTTGGGGTTCTAATGTCAGACAACTCTATGTGCCACTTTTCGTGTTGGCCTCAGGAATCTCTCCGGCAGCTGCAGCCAGGCCTGGCAAACGACATGGTGAGGTTCCAGGCTCTATACCAAGTGATCCTGCACTGCTTCCTGACCCCAAGCTTGTGGTATTGTCAGAATTTGGCATTGGGTCTCAATGGGGAGAGAGCCTTAGCTAGGGTTAGGTTTTGGTCCAGGGACGTCGCAAGGGTACAAGAGACTCCAGTCTCGTGAAGTCCCTCTATGGCTGAAATGAGGGCCCATGCGACATTGCTGGTCAAGTGTAGGGTTTGGGGTCGAGACAGGGTTACGTTTCGGTTGAGGATTCAGGTTAAGGTTATGGTTAGGATTAATGTTAGGGTTAGCTTTAGGGTGAGGGTGAGGTCCCAGGGTCTCCAAGCGCTGAACCCACAGCAGTGCATTTGTTCCCTGAAGGGCTGAGTTGAGGGGACAAGGGAGGTTCCTGGTCAGGAGTAGTCTTTGGCTTCCAAGGATAGAAAACTCCTTGGGCCGCTGGTCGTGTACGCATCGGGAATCCTTTTGGCAGCTGCAGCCAGTCGTTGGAAATGACATGGTGATGTTCTAGGTTCTATGCCGAGTGATCTTGCACCATTTCTGCACCCCAGGCGCATGGTGTTGTCAGACTTTCGTATTGGGTCCCCATGGGGAGAGAGCCTTAGCTACGGTTTGGGTTCGTTCGAGGGATGTCGCCAGGGCTGATGCGACTCCAGTCTCGTGATCTCCCTCAAGGGCTGAAATGAGGGCCCCTTTCGACAGTGCGGGTCAAGTGTAGGGTTAGGGTTCGAAATGGGGTTAAGTTTCGGTTGAGGGTTCTTGTTAGGGTAAGGTTAGTGTTCGGGTTAGGTTCCAGAATGCTCCAGGCACTGAACCCCCACAAGTGCAATTTTCTCCCCTAAGGGCTGAGTGGAGGGTTCAAGGGAGGTTGCAGGTCAGAATTAGTCTTTGGGTTCCAAGGCCAGGCAACTCTATTGGCCACTGACTGGTAGGTCAGGCCTCAGGAATGTCTCGGACAGTTTCAGCTGGGCCTTGGAAATGACATGGTGATGTTCCAGGTACTATGCCGACTGATCCTGCACTGCTTCATGACCCCAGGCGTGTGGTGTTGTCAGACTTTGGTATTGGGTCCCCGTGGAGAGAGAACCTTAGCTAGGGTTAGGGTTCGGTCCAGGGACGTCGTCAGGGCCCAAGAGACTCCAGTCTCATGATGTCCCTCAAGGGCTGAAATGCGGCCCCAGGCCATGGTGCGGTCATGTGGAGTGTTAGGGTTCAAGTTGGGGCTTGCGATCGGCTGAGGGTTCTCCTTAGGGGTAGGGTAGGGTTTCAGCTAAGTCCCAGAAGGCTCCAGGCGCTGAACGCACAGCAGTGCAGTTTCCTCCCTGAAGGTCTGAGTGGAGGGCACAAGGGAGGGGCCGGTCAGGATTAGTCTTTGTGTTCTGAGGCTAGACAACTCTTTGGGCCATTGTTGGGGTAGGCCTGAGGAATCATCTTGGGCAGCTGCGGCCGGGATTGGAAGCAACATGGTGATATTACTTGTTCTATGCCGAGTGATTCTGTACCGCTTCGTGACCCCAGGTGTGTGTGGTGTTGTCAGACTTTGGTATGGGGTCCCCATGGGGAAAGAGTCTTAGCTAGGACTCGGTTTCGGTACAGGGATGTCGCCAGGGTCCAAGCGACTCCAGTCTCCTGATCTGCCTCGAGGGCTTAAAGGAGGGCCCACGCGACATTACGTGTCACGTGTAGGGTTAGGGTTCGATATAGGGTTACAGTTAGGGTGAGGATTCTGGTTAGGGTTACGGGTAGGGTTAGGGTTAAAGTTAGGGCTAGGGTTAATGTGAGGTCCAAGGGCTCTCCAGGCGCTGAAGCCACAGCAGTGCAGTTTTCTCCCCAAAGGGCTGAGTGGAGTACACAGGAGAGGGTGCCGGACAGCATTAGTGTTTGGGCTCCAAGGCCAGAGAGGCATATGGGCCACTTTTTTTTAAGTCTCACGAATCCTCTTGCGCAGCGGCAGTAGCGCTCTGCAAATGACATGGTGGTGTTGCACGTTCCATGCCGACTGTTTCTGCACCGATTCTCCAACCCGTGTGCATGCTGTTGTCAGACTTTGGAATTGGGTCCCCACGGGGAAAAAGCCTTAGCTAACGTTAGGGTTCGGTCCAGGGAAGTCGCCAGGGATGAAGCGACACCACTGTTGTGAATTCCATGCAGGGCTGAAGTGAGGGTACACGGGCAGCTGCAGGTCTGGTGTAGAATTAGTGTGCTAGATAGGGTTCGGTGTAGGGTGAGGGTTGTGGTTAGGGTTACGTTTAGGGTTTGTATAGGTCCCAGGAGATTTCAGGTACCGAACCCACAGCAGAGCATTTGTCTCCCCGAAGGGCTGAGTGGACTACACAAGGTAGGTTGTCAGTCAGTATTAGTCTCTGGGTTTCTAGGCCAGACAAATGTATGGGCCACCCTTTGGGCAGGCCTCAGGAACCCTCTCATGTAGCTGCAGTCGCGCTTTGCAAATGACATGGTGGTGTTTCATGTTCCATGTCCGGTATTTCTGCTCTGATCGAACACGTGTGCCTGCTGTTGTCAGACTTTGGAATAGGGTCCCCATGGGGATAGACACATATCTAGGGTTAGGGGTCAGTCCAGGGAAGTCCCAGGGCCGAAGGGACTCCAGTGTTGTGATCTTCCTCTAAGGCTGATTTGAGGGCCCATGTGAGGTGGCACGTCAAGTATAGGGTTAGGGCTAGAGACAGCGTTAGGTCTAGGTTGAGGGTTATGGTTAGGGTTATGGTTGGTTAGGTCCCATGAGGCGCCAAGCTCTGAACTCACACCATAGCAGATGTCTCCCCGAAGGGCTAAGTGGAGTTTACAAGGGAGGGTGCCAGTCAGGATTATTCTTTGGGTTCCAAGGCCTGAAAAATGTACGGGCCACCCTTCCTGTAGGCCTCAGGAATCGTCTCGTGCGGCTGCAGTCGTGCTTTTCAAATGATATGGTGATGTTTCACGTTCCATGCCGACTATGTATGCACTGGTTCTCGAACCCGTGTACGTGCTTTTGTCAGACTTTGGAATTGGGTCCCCATGGGGAGAGAGCCTCAGCTAAGGTTAGGGTACGGTCCAGGGAAGTCGCCAGGGATGAAGCGACACCACTCTTGTGAATTCCATGGAGGGCTGAGGTGAGGGTACATGGGCAGCTGCAGGTCTGGTGTAGAATTAGGGTGCTAGATAGGGTTGAGTGTGGCGTGAGGGTTATGGTTATGGTTATGGTTATGGTTATGGTTATGGTTATGGTTATGGTTATGGTTATGGTTACGGTTAGGGTTTGGGTAGGTCCCAGGAGACTTCGGGCACTGAACCCACAGCAGAGTGGTTGTCTCCCCAAAGGGCTGAGTGGCTTACACAAGGAAGGTTGCCGGTCTGGATTAGTCCTTGGGTTCTTAGGCCAGACAGATATATGGGCCCCCCTAAAGGTAGGCCTCAGGAATCCTCTCATGTAGCTCTAGTTGCGCTTTGCAGATGACATGATGGTGTTCCATGTTCCATGGCGAGTATTTCTGCACCGATTCTCGAACCCGTGTCCGTGCTCTTATCAGACTTTGGAATTGGGTCCCCGTGGGGAGAGAGCCTTATCTAGGTTTAGGATTTGGTCCCGGGAGGTCGCCAGGGCTGAATCGACACTAGTGTTGTGAATTCCATGCAGGGCTGAAGTGAGGGAATATTCATGGCTGTGAGTCGGCTGTAGTGTTAGTGTGCTGTTAGTGTGCTAGATAGGGTTAGGTGTAGGGTGAGGGTTATGGTTCGGACGACGGTTAGGGCTAGGTACCAGGAGACTCCAGGAACTGAACCCACAGCAGAGTAGTGTCTCCCTGAAGGGCCTAGTGGTGTAGACAAGGGAGGATGCCGGTCAGGATTAGTCTTTGGGTTCCAAAGCTAGACACACGTATGGGCCACCCGTCAGGTAGGCCTCAGGATTCGTCTCGTGCAGCTGCAGTCATGCTTTGCAAATGCCATGGTGATGTCCCAGGATCCACGCCAATTATTTCTGCACCGATTCTTGAACCCGTGTGCGTGCTGTTGTCAGACTTTGGAATTGGGTCCCCGTGGGGAGATGGCCTTAGCTAAGGTTAGAGTTCGGTCCAGGGAAGTCGCCAGGGATGAAGCGACACCAGTGTTGTGCATTCCGTGGAGGGCTGAAGTGAGGCAACATAGATGGCTTTGAGTTGGCTGTAGAGTTAGTGTGCTAGGTAGGGTTAGGTGTAGGATGAGGGTTATGGTTCGGGTGACAGTTAGGGTTAGGTACCAGGAGACTCCAGGAACTGAACCCACAGGGGAGTAGCTGTTTCCCTGGAGGGCTTCGTGGAGTACATAAGGGAGCGTTCCGGTTAGGATTAGTCTTTGGGTTCCAAGGCCAGACAACTCTATGGACCACTGGTCGTGTAGGCGTCAGTAATCCTCTCGGGCTGCCGCAGCTGGGCCTTGGAAACAACGTGGTGATGTATCAGGTTCCATGCCGAGTGATCCTGCACGGTTTCATGACCCCTGGCTCGTGGTGTTGTCAGACTTTGGTATTGGGTCCCCATGGGGAGAGAGCCTTACCTAGGTTTAGGTTTCGGTCCAGGGACATCACCAGGTCCGAAGCAACTCCAGTCTCGTGACCTCCCTGGAGGGCTGAAGTGAGGCCCCCTGCGATGGTGCAGCTCAAGTGTAGGATTAGGGTTTGAGATGGGGTTAGGTTTCGGTTGAGGGTCCTGGTTAGGGTTAGGGCACAGTTACAGTTAAGTCCCAGGAGGCTCCAGGTTCTGAACCCACAGCAGTGCAGTTGTCTCCCCAAAGGGCTGAGTGGAGGGCACAAGGGTGAGTGCTGGTTAGGATTAGTCTTTGGCTTCCCAGCCAGACAACCCTATGGCCCACTGGTCGGGTAGGCCTCAGGAATCCTCTCCGGCAGCTGCAGCCCAGCCTGGAAAGCGATACGGCGATGTTCCCGGTTCTATGCCGACTGATCCTGCACCTCTTCTTGACCCCAGGCGCGTGGTGGTGTCAGGCTTTGGTATTGGGACACGTGTAGAGAGCCTTAGCTAGGGTTACATTTTGTTCCAGGGACGTCACCAGGCAGGAAGCGACTCCAGTCTCGTGATCTCCCTCGAGGGCTGTATTTAGGGCCTATGCGAAGGTGCGGGTCCAGTGTAGGGTTAGGTTTCCAGATAGGTTTATGATCTGGTGAAGGGTTCTGGTTATGTTTCCGGTTAGGGGTAGGGGTAGGGTTTGGGTGAGGTCCCAGGAGGCTCCAGTTGGTGAACCCACAGCAGTGCAGTTGTCTCCCTAAGGGCTGAATGGAGGTCACAATGGAGGCTACCAGTCAGGATTAGTTTTGGGGTTCTAATGTCAGACAACTCTATGTGCCACTTTTCGTGTTGGCCTCAGGAATCTCTCCGGCAGCTGCAGCCAGGCCTGGCAAACGACATGGTGAGGTTCCAGGCTCTATACCAAGTGATCCTGCACTGCTTCCTGACCCCAAGCTTGTGGTATTGTCAGAATTTGGCATTGGGTCTCAATGGGGAGAGAGCCTTAGCTAGGGTTAGGTTTTGGTCCAGGGACGTCGCAAGGGTACAAGAGACTCCAGTCTCGTGAAGTCCCTCTATGGCTGAAATGAGGGCCCATGCGACATTGCTGGTCAAGTGTAGGGTTTGGGGTCGAGACAGGGTTACGTTTCGGTTGAGGATTCAGGTTAAGGTTATGGTTAGGATTAATGTTAGGGTTAGCTTTAGGGTGAGGGTGAGGTCCCAGGGTCTCCAAGCGCTGAACCCACAGCAGTGCATTTGTTCCCTGAAGGGCTGAGTTGAGGGGACAAGGGAGGTTCCTGGTCAGGAGTAGTCTTTGGCTTCCAAGGATAGAAAACTCCTTGGGCCGCTGGTCGTGTACGCATCGGGAATCCTTTTGGCAGCTGCAGCCAGTCGTTGGAAATGACATGGTGATGTTCTAGGTTCTATGCCGAGTGATCTTGCACCATTTCTGCACCCCAGGCGCATGGTGTTGTCAGACTTTCGTATTGGGTCCCCATGGGGAGAGAGCCTTAGCTACGGTTTGGGTTCGTTCGAGGGATGTCGCCAGGGCTGATGCGACTCCAGTCTCGTGATCTCCCTCAAGGGCTGAAATGAGGGCCCCTTTCGACAGTGCGGGTCAAGTGTAGGGTTAGGGTTCGAAATGGGGTTAAGTTTCGGTTGAGGGTTCTTGTTAGGGTAAGGTTAGTGTTCGGGTTAGGTTCCAGAATGCTCCAGGCACTGAACCCCCACAAGTGCAATTTTCTCCCCTAAGGGCTGAGTGGAGGGTTCAAGGGAGGTTGCAGGTCAGAATTAGTCTTTGGGTTCCAAGGCCAGGCAACTCTATTGGCCACTGACTGGTAGGTCAGGCCTCAGGAATGTCTCGGACAGTTTCAGCTGGGCCTTGGAAATGACATGGTGATGTTCCAGGTACTATGCCGACTGATCCTGCACTGCTTCATGACCCCAGGCGTGTGGTGTTGTCAGACTTTGGTATTGGGTCCCCGTGGAGAGAGAACCTTAGCTAGGGTTAGGGTTCGGTCCAGGGACGTCGTCAGGGCCCAAGAGACTCCAGTCTCATGATGTCCCTCAAGGGCTGAAATGCGGCCCCAGGCCATGGTGCGGTCATGTGGAGTGTTAGGGTTCAAGTTGGGGCTTGCGATCGGCTGAGGGTTCTCCTTAGGGGTAGGGTAGGGTTTCAGCTAAGTCCCAGAAGGCTCCAGGCGCTGAACGCACAGCAGTGCAGTTTCCTCCCTGAAGGTCTGAGTGGAGGGCACAAGGGAGGGGCCGGTCAGGATTAGTCTTTGTGTTCTGAGGCTAGACAACTCTTTGGGCCATTGTTGGGGTAGGCCTGAGGAATCATCTTGGGCAGCTGCGGCCGGGATTGGAAGCAACATGGTGATATTACTTGTTCTATGCCGAGTGATTCTGTACCGCTTCGTGACCCCAGGTGTGTGTGGTGTTGTCAGACTTTGGTATGGGGTCCCCATGGGGAAAGAGTCTTAGCTAGGACTCGGTTTCGGTACAGGGATGTCGCCAGGGTCCAAGCGACTCCAGTCTCCTGATCTGCCTCGAGGGCTTAAAGGAGGGCCCACGCGACATTACGTGTCACGTGTAGGGTTAGGGTTCGATATAGGGTTACAGTTAGGGTGAGGATTCTGGTTAGGGTTACGGGTAGGGTTAGGGTTAAAGTTAGGGCTAGGGTTAATGTGAGGTCCAAGGGCTCTCCAGGCGCTGAAGCCACAGCAGTGCAGTTTTCTCCCCAAAGGGCTGAGTGGAGTACACAGGAGAGGGTGCCGGACAGCATTAGTGTTTGGGCTCCAAGGCCAGAGAGGCATATGGGCCACTTTTTTTTAAGTCTCACGAATCCTCTTGCGCAGCGGCAGTAGCGCTCTGCAAATGACATGGTGGTGTTGCACGTTCCATGCCGACTGTTTCTGCACCGATTCTCCAACCCGTGTGCATGCTGTTGTCAGACTTTGGAATTGGGTCCCCACGGGGAAAAAGCCTTAGCTAACGTTAGGGTTCGGTCCAGGGAAGTCGCCAGGGATGAAGCGACACCACTGTTGTGAATTCCATGCAGGGCTGAAGTGAGGGTACACGGGCAGCTGCAGGTCTGGTGTAGAATTAGTGTGCTAGATAGGGTTCGGTGTAGGGTGAGGGTTGTGGTTAGGGTTACGTTTAGGGTTTGTATAGGTCCCAGGAGATTTCAGGTACCGAACCCACAGCAGAGCATTTGTCTCCCCGAAGGGCTGAGTGGACTACACAAGGTAGGTTGTCAGTCAGTATTAGTCTCTGGGTTTCTAGGCCAGACAAATGTATGGGCCACCCTTTGGGCAGGCCTCAGGAACCCTCTCATGTAGCTGCAGTCGCGCTTTGCAAATGACATGGTGGTGTTTCATGTTCCATGTCCGGTATTTCTGCTCTGATCGAACACGTGTGCCTGCTGTTGTCAGACTTTGGAATAGGGTCCCCATGGGGATAGACACATATCTAGGGTTAGGGGTCAGTCCAGGGAAGTCCCAGGGCCGAAGGGACTCCAGTGTTGTGATCTTCCTCTAAGGCTGATTTGAGGGCCCATGTGAGGTGGCACGTCAAGTATAGGGTTAGGGCTAGAGACAGCGTTAGGTCTAGGTTGAGGGTTATGGTTAGGGTTATGGTTGGTTAGGTCCCATGAGGCGCCAAGCTCTGAACTCACACCATAGCAGATGTCTCCCCGAAGGGCTAAGTGGAGTTTACAAGGGAGGGTGCCAGTCAGGATTATTCTTTGGGTTCCAAGGCCTGAAAAATGTACGGGCCACCCTTCCTGTAGGCCTCAGGAATCGTCTCGTGCGGCTGCAGTCGTGCTTTTCAAATGATATGGTGATGTTTCACGTTCCATGCCGACTATGTATGCACTGGTTCTCGAACCCGTGTACGTGCTTTTGTCAGACTTTGGAATTGGGTCCCCATGGGGAGAGAGCCTCAGCTAAGGTTAGGGTACGGTCCAGGGAAGTCGCCAGGGATGAAGCGACACCACTCTTGTGAATTCCATGGAGGGCTGAGGTGAGGGTACATGGGCAGCTGCAGGTCTGGTGTAGAATTAGGGTGCTAGATAGGGTTGAGTGTGGCGTGAGGGTTATGGTTATGGTTATGGTTATGGTTATGGTTATGGTTATGGTTATGGTTATGGTTATGGTTATGGTTACGGTTAGGGTTTGGGTAGGTCCCAGGAGACTTCGGGCACTGAACCCACAGCAGAGTGGTTGTCTCCCCAAAGGGCTGAGTGGCTTACACAAGGAAGGTTGCCGGTCTGGATTAGTCCTTGGTTTCTTAGGCCAGACAGATATATGGGCCCCCCTAAAGGTAGGCCTCAGGAATCCTCTCATGTAGCTCTAGTTGCGCTTTGCAGATGACATGATGGTGTTCCATGTTCCATGGCGAGTATTTCTGCACCGATTCTCGAACCCGTGTCCGTGCTCTTATCAGACTTTGGAATTGGGTCCCCGTGGGGAGAGAGCCTTATCTAGGTTTAGGATTTGGTCCCGGGAGGTCGCCAGGGCTGAATCGACACTAGTGTTGTGAATTCCATGCAGGGCTGAAGTGAGGGAATATTCATGGCTGTGAGTCGGCTGTAGTGTTAGTGTGCTGTTAGTGTGCTAGATAGGGTTAGGTGTAGGGTGAGGGTTATGGTTCGGACGACGGTTAGGGCTAGGTACCAGGAGACTCCAGGAACTGAACCCACAGCAGAGTAGTGTCTCCCTGAAGGGCCTAGTGGTGTAGACAAGGGAGGATGCCGGTCAGGATTAGTCTTTGGGTTCCAAAGCTAGACACACGTATGGGCCACCCGTCAGGTAGGCCTCAGGATTCGTCTCGTGCAGCTGCAGTCATGCTTTGCAAATGCCATGGTGATGTCCCAGGATCCACGCCAATTATTTCTGCACCGATTCTTGAACCCGTGTGCGTGCTGTTGTCAGACTTTGGAATTGGGTCCCCGTGGGCAGATGGCCTTAGCTAAGGTTAGAGTTCGGTCCAGGGAAGTCGCCAGGGATGAAGCGACACCAGTGTTGTGCATTCCGTGGAGGGCTGAAGTGAGGCAACATAGATGGCTTTGAGTTGGCTGTAGAGTTAGTGTGCTAGGTAGGGTTAGGTGTAGGATGAGGGTTATGGTTCGGGTGACAGTTAGGGTTAGGTACCAGGAGACTCCAGGAACTGAACCCACAGGGGAGTAGCTGTTTCCCTGGAGGGCTTCGTGGAGTACATAAGGGAGCGTTCCGGTTAGGATTAGTCTTTGGGTTCCAAGGCCAGACAACTCTATGGACCACTGGTCGTGTAGGCGTCAGTAATCCTCTCGGGCTGCCGCAGCTGGGCCTTGGAAACAACGTGGTGATGTATCAGGTTCCATGCCGAGTGATCCTGCACGGTTTCATGACCCCTGGCTCGTGGTGTTGTCAGACTTTGGTATTGGGTCCCCATGGGGAGAGAGCCTTACCTAGGTTTAGGTTTCGGTCCAGGGACATCACCAGGTCCGAAGCAACTCCAGTCTCGTGACCTCCCTGGAGGGCTGAAGTGAGGCCCCCTGCGATGGTGCAGCTCAAGTGTAGGATTAGGGTTTGAGATGGGGTTAGGTTTCGGTTGAGGGTCCTGGTTAGGGTTAGGGCACAGTTACAGTTAAGTCCCAGGAGGCTCCAGGTTCTGAACCCACAGCAGTGCAGTTGTCTCCCCAAAGGGCTGAGTGGAGGGCACAAGGGTGAGTGCTGGTTAGGATTAGTCTTTGGCTTCCCAGCCAGACAACCCTATGGCCCACTGGTCGGGTAGGCCTCAGGAATCCTCTCCGGCAGCTGCAGCCCAGCCTGGAAAGCGATACGGCGATGTTCCCGGTTCTATGCCGACTGATCCTGCACCTCTTCTTGACCCCAGGCGCGTGGTGGTGTCAGGCTTTGGTATTGGGACACGTGTAGAGAGCCTTAGCTAGGGTTACATTTTGTTCCAGGGACGTCACCAGGCAGGAAGCGACTCCAGTCTCGTGATCTCCCTCGAGGGCTGTATTTAGGGCCTATGCGAAGGTGCGGGTCCAGTGTAGGGTTAGGTTTCCAGATAGGTTTATGATCTGGTGAAGGGTTCTGGTTATGTTTCCGGTTAGGGGTAGGGGTAGGGTTTGGGTGAGGTCCCAGGAGGCTCCAGTTGGTGAACCCACAGCAGTGCAGTTGTCTCCCTAAGGGCTGAATGGAGGTCACAATGGAGGCTACCAGTCAGGATTAGTTTTGGGGTTCTAATGTCAGACAACTCTATGTGCCACTTTTCGTGTTGGCCTCAGGAATCTCTCCGGCAGCTGCAGCCAGGCCTGGCAAACGACATGGTGAGGTTCCAGGCTCTATACCAAGTGATCCTGCACTGCTTCCTGACCCCAAGCTTGTGGTATTGTCAGAATTTGGCATTGGGTCTCAATGGGGAGAGAGCCTTAGCTAGGGTTAGGTTTTGGTCCAGGGACGTCGCAAGGGTACAAGAGACTCCAGTCTCGTGAAGTCCCTCTATGGCTGAAATGAGGGCCCATGCGACATTGCTGGTCAAGTGTAGGGTTTGGGGTCGAGACAGGGTTACGTTTCGGTTGAGGATTCAGGTTAAGGTTATGGTTAGGATTAATGTTAGGGTTAGCTTTAGGGTGAGGGTGAGGTCCCAGGGTCTCCAAGCGCTGAACCCACAGCAGTGCATTTGTTCCCTGAAGGGCTGAGTTGAGGGGACAAGGGAGGTTCCTGGTCAGGAGTAGTCTTTGGCTTCCAAGGATAGAAAACTCCTTGGGCCGCTGGTCGTGTACGCATCGGGAATCCTTTTGGCAGCTGCAGCCAGTCGTTGGAAATGACATGGTGATGTTCTAGGTTCTATGCCGAGTGATCTTGCACCATTTCTGCACCCCAGGCGCATGGTGTTGTCAGACTTTCGTATTGGGTCCCCATGGGGAGAGAGCCTTAGCTACGGTTTGGGTTCGTTCGAGGGATGTCGCCAGGGCTGATGCGACTCCAGTCTCGTGATCTCCCTCAAGGGCTGAAATGAGGGCCCCTTTCGACAGTGCGGGTCAAGTGTAGGGTTAGGGTTCGAAATGGGGTTAAGTTTCGGTTGAGGGTTCTTGTTAGGGTAAGGTTAGTGTTCGGGTTAGGTTCCAGAATGCTCCAGGCACTGAACCCCCACAAGTGCAATTTTCTCCCCTAAGGGCTGAGTGGAGGGTTCAAGGGAGGTTGCAGGTCAGAATTAGTCTTTGGGTTCCAAGGCCAGGCAACTCTATTGGCCACTGACTGGTAGGTCAGGCCTCAGGAATGTCTCGGACAGTTTCAGCTGGGCCTTGGAAATGACATGGTGATGTTCCAGGTACTATGCCGACTGATCCTGCACTGCTTCATGACCCCAGGCGTGTGGTGTTGTCAGACTTTGGTATTGGGTCCCCGTGGAGAGAGAACCTTAGCTAGGGTTAGGGTTCGGTCCAGGGACGTCGTCAGGGCCCAAGAGACTCCAGTCTCATGATGTCCCTCAAGGGCTGAAATGCGGCCCCAGGCCATGGTGCGGTCATGTGGAGTGTTAGGGTTCAAGTTGGGGCTTGCGATCGGCTGAGGGTTCTCCTTAGGGGTAGGGTAGGGTTTCAGCTAAGTCCCAGAAGGCTCCAGGCGCTGAACGCACAGCAGTGCAGTTTCCTCCCTGAAGGTCTGAGTGGAGGGCACAAGGGAGGGGCCGGTCAGGATTAGTCTTTGTGTTCTGAGGCTAGACAACTCTTTGGGCCATTGTTGGGGTAGGCCTGAGGAATCATCTTGGGCAGCTGCGGCCGGGATTGGAAGCAACATGGTGATATTACTTGTTCTATGCCGAGTGATTCTGTACCGCTTCGTGACCCCAGGTGTGTGTGGTGTTGTCAGACTTTGGTATGGGGTCCCCATGGGGAAAGAGTCTTAGCTAGGACTCGGTTTCGGTACAGGGATGTCGCCAGGGTCCAAGCGACTCCAGTCTCCTGATCTGCCTCGAGGGCTTAAAGGAGGGCCCACGCGACATTACGTGTCACGTGTAGGGTTAGGGTTCGATATAGGGTTACAGTTAGGGTGAGGATTCTGGTTAGGGTTACGGGTAGGGTTAGGGTTAAAGTTAGGGCTAGGGTTAATGTGAGGTCCAAGGGCTCTCCAGGCGCTGAAGCCACAGCAGTGCAGTTTTCTCCCCAAAGGGCTGAGTGGAGTACACAGGAGAGGGTGCCGGACAGCATTAGTGTTTGGGCTCCAAGGCCAGAGAGGCATATGGGCCACTTTTTTTTAAGTCTCACGAATCCTCTTGCGCAGCGGCAGTAGCGCTCTGCAAATGACATGGTGGTGTTGCACGTTCCATGCCGACTGTTTCTGCACCGATTCTCCAACCCGTGTGCATGCTGTTGTCAGACTTTGGAATTGGGTCCCCACGGGGAAAAAGCCTTAGCTAACGTTAGGGTTCGGTCCAGGGAAGTCGCCAGGGATGAAGCGACACCACTGTTGTGAATTCCATGCAGGGCTGAAGTGAGGGTACACGGGCAGCTGCAGGTCTGGTGTAGAATTAGTGTGCTAGATAGGGTTCGGTGTAGGGTGAGGGTTGTGGTTAGGGTTACGTTTAGGGTTTGTATAGGTCCCAGGAGATTTCAGGTACCGAACCCACAGCAGAGCATTTGTCTCCCCGAAGGGCTGAGTGGACTACACAAGGTAGGTTGTCAGTCAGTATTAGTCTCTGGGTTTCTAGGCCAGACAAATGTATGGGCCACCCTTTGGGCAGGCCTCAGGAACCCTCTCATGTAGCTGCAGTCGCGCTTTGCAAATGACATGGTGGTGTTTCATGTTCCATGTCCGGTATTTCTGCTCTGATCGAACACGTGTGCCTGCTGTTGTCAGACTTTGGAATAGGGTCCCCATGGGGATAGACACATATCTAGGGTTAGGGGTCAGTCCAGGGAAGTCCCAGGGCCGAAGGGACTCCAGTGTTGTGATCTTCCTCTAAGGCTGATTTGAGGGCCCATGTGAGGTGGCACGTCAAGTATAGGGTTAGGGCTAGAGACAGCGTTAGGTCTAGGTTGAGGGTTATGGTTAGGGTTATGGTTGGTTAGGTCCCATGAGGCGCCAAGCTCTGAACTCACACCATAGCAGATGTCTCCCCGAAGGGCTAAGTGGAGTTTACAAGGGAGGGTGCCAGTCAGGATTATTCTTTGGGTTCCAAGGCCTGAAAAATGTACGGGCCACCCTTCCTGTAGGCCTCAGGAATCGTCTCGTGCGGCTGCAGTCGTGCTTTTCAAATGATATGGTGATGTTTCACGTTCCATGCCGACTATGTATGCACTGGTTCTTGAACCCGTGTACGTGCTTTTGTCAGACTTTGGAATTGGGTCCCCATGGGGAGAGAGCCTCAGCTAAGGTTAGGGTACGGTCCAGGGAAGTCGCCAGGGATGAAGCGACACCACTCTTGTGAATTCCATGGAGGGCTGAGGTGAGGGTACATGGGCAGCTGCAGGTCTGGTGTAGAATTAGGGTGCTAGATAGGGTTGAGTGTGGCGTGAGGGTTATGGTTATGGTTATGGTTATGGTTATGGTTATGGTTATGGTTATGGTTATGGTTATGGTTACGGTTAGGGTTTGGGTAGGTCCCAGGAGACTTCGGGCACTGAACCCACAGCAGAGTGGTTGTCTCCCCAAAGGGCTGAGTGGCTTACACAAGGAAGGTTGCCGGTCTGGATTAGTCCTTGGTTTCTTAGGCCAGACAGATATATGGGCCCCCCTAAAGGTAGGCCTCAGGAATCCTCTCATGTAGCTCTAGTTGCGCTTTGCAGATGACATGATGGTGTTCCATGTTCCATGGCGAGTATTTCTGCACCGATTCTCGAACCCGTGTCCGTGCTCTTATCAGACTTTGGAATTGGGTCCCCGTGGGGAGAGAGCCTTATCTAGGTTTAGGATTTGGTCCCGGGAGGTCGCCAGGGCTGAATCGACACTAGTGTTGTGAATTCCATGCAGGGCTGAAGTGAGGGAATATTCATGGCTGTGAGTCGGCTGTAGTGTTAGTGTGCTGTTAGTGTGCTAGATAGGGTTAGGTGTAGGGTGAGGGTTATGGTTCGGACGACGGTTAGGGCTAGGTACCAGGAGACTCCAGGAACTGAACCCACAGCAGAGTAGTGTCTCCCTGAAGGGCCTAGTGGTGTAGACAAGGGAGGATGCCGGTCAGGATTAGTCTTTGGGTTCCAAAGCTAGACACACGTATGGGCCACCCGTCAGGTAGGCCTCAGGATTCGTCTCGTGCAGCTGCAGTCATGCTTTGCAAATGCCATGGTGATGTCCCAGGATCCACGCCAATTATTTCTGCACCGATTCTTGAACCCGTGTGCGTGCTGTTGTCAGACTTTGGAATTGGGTCCCCGTGGGCAGATGGCCTTAGCTAAGGTTAGAGTTCGGTCCAGGGAAGTCGCCAGGGATGAAGCGACACCAGTGTTGTGCATTCCGTGGAGGGCTGAAGTGAGGCAACATAGATGGCTTTGAGTTGGCTGTAGAGTTAGTGTGCTAGGTAGGGTTAGGTGTAGGATGAGGGTTATGGTTCGGGTGACAGTTAGGGTTAGGTACCAGGAGACTCCAGGAACTGAACCCACAGGGGAGTAGCTGTTTCCCTGGAGGGCTTCGTGGAGTACATAAGGGAGCGTTCCGGTTAGGATTAGTCTTTGGGTTCCAAGGCCAGACAACTCTATGGACCACTGGTCGTGTAGGCGTCAGTAATCCTCTCGGGCTGCCGCAGCTGGGCCTTGGAAACAACGTGGTGATGTATCAGGTTCCATGCCGAGTGATCCTGCACGGTTTCATGACCCCTGGCTCGTGGTGTTGTCAGACTTTGGTATTGGGTCCCCATGGGGAGAGAGCCTTACCTAGGTTTAGGTTTCGGTCCAGGGACATCACCAGGTCCGAAGCAACTCCAGTCTCGTGACCTCCCTGGAGGGCTGAAGTGAGGCCCCCTGCGATGGTGCAGCTCAAGTGTAGGATTAGGGTTTGAGATGGGGTTAGGTTTCGGTTGAGGGTCCTGGTTAGGGTTAGGGCACAGTTACAGTTAAGTCCCAGGAGGCTCCAGGTTCTGAACCCACAGCAGTGCAGTTGTCTCCCCAAAGGGCTGAGTGGAGGGCACAAGGGTGAGTGCTGGTTAGGATTAGTCTTTGGCTTCCCAGCCAGACAACCCTATGGCCCACTGGTCGGGTAGGCCTCAGGAATCCTCTCCGGCAGCTGCAGCCCAGCCTGGAAAGCGATACGGCGATGTTCCCGGTTCTATGCCGACTGATCCTGCACCTCTTCTTGACCCCAGGCGCGTGGTGGTGTCAGGCTTTGGTATTGGGACACGTGTAGAGAGCCTTAGCTAGGGTTACATTTTGTTCCAGGGACGTCACCAGGCAGGAAGCGACTCCAGTCTCGTGATCTCCCTCGAGGGCTGTATTTAGGGCCTATGCGAAGGTGCGGGTCCAGTGTAGGGTTAGGTTTCCAGATAGGTTTATGATCTGGTGAAGGGTTCTGGTTATGTTTCCGGTTAGGGGTAGGGGTAGGGTTTGGGTGAGGTCCCAGGAGGCTCCAGTTGGTGAACCCACAGCAGTGCAGTTGTCTCCCTAAGGGCTGAATGGAGGTCACAATGGAGGCTACCAGTCAGGATTAGTTTTGGGGTTCTAATGTCAGACAACTCTATGTGCCACTTTTCGTGTTGGCCTCAGGAATCTCTCCGGCAGCTGCAGCCAGGCCTGGCAAACGACATGGTGAGGTTCCAGGCTCTATACCAAGTGATCCTGCACTGCTTCCTGACCCCAAGCTTGTGGTATTGTCAGAATTTGGCATTGGGTCTCAATGGGGAGAGAGCCTTAGCTAGGGTTAGGTTTTGGTCCAGGGACGTCGCAAGGGTACAAGAGACTCCAGTCTCGTGAAGTCCCTCTATGGCTGAAATGAGGGCCCATGCGACATTGCTGGTCAAGTGTAGGGTTTGGGGTCGAGACAGGGTTACGTTTCGGTTGAGGATTCAGGTTAAGGTTATGGTTAGGATTAATGTTAGGGTTAGCTTTAGGGTGAGGGTGAGGTCCCAGGGTCTCCAAGCGCTGAACCCACAGCAGTGCATTTGTTCCCTGAAGGGCTGAGTTGAGGGGACAAGGGAGGTTCCTGGTCAGGAGTAGTCTTTGGCTTCCAAGGATAGAAAACTCCTTGGGCCGCTGGTCGTGTACGCATCGGGAATCCTTTTGGCAGCTGCAGCCAGTCGTTGGAAATGACATGGTGATGTTCTAGGTTCTATGCCGAGTGATCTTGCACCATTTCTGCACCCCAGGCGCATGGTGTTGTCAGACTTTCGTATTGGGTCCCCATGGGGAGAGAGCCTTAGCTACGGTTTGGGTTCGTTCGAGGGATGTCGCCAGGGCTGATGCGACTCCAGTCTCGTGATCTCCCTCAAGGGCTGAAATGAGGGCCCCTTTCGACAGTGCGGGTCAAGTGTAGGGTTAGGGTTCGAAATGGGGTTAAGTTTCGGTTGAGGGTTCTTGTTAGGGTAAGGTTAGTGTTCGGGTTAGGTTCCAGAATGCTCCAGGCACTGAACCCCCACAAGTGCAATTTTCTCCCCTAAGGGCTGAGTGGAGGGTTCAAGGGAGGTTGCAGGTCAGAATTAGTCTTTGGGTTCCAAGGCCAGGCAACTCTATTGGCCACTGACTGGTAGGTCAGGCCTCAGGAATGTCTCGGACAGTTTCAGCTGGGCCTTGGAAATGACATGGTGATGTTCCAGGTACTATGCCGACTGATCCTGCACTGCTTCATGACCCCAGGCGTGTGGTGTTGTCAGACTTTGGTATTGGGTCCCCGTGGAGAGAGAACCTTAGCTAGGGTTAGGGTTCGGTCCAGGGACGTCGTCAGGGCCCAAGAGACTCCAGTCTCATGATGTCCCTCAAGGGCTGAAATGCGGCCCCAGGCCATGGTGCGGTCATGTGGAGTGTTAGGGTTCAAGTTGGGGCTTGCGATCGGCTGAGGGTTCTCCTTAGGGGTAGGGTAGGGTTTCAGCTAAGTCCCAGAAGGCTCCAGGCGCTGAACGCACAGCAGTGCAGTTTCCTCCCTGAAGGTCTGAGTGGAGGGCACAAGGGAGGGGCCGGTCAGGATTAGTCTTTGTGTTCTGAGGCTAGACAACTCTTTGGGCCATTGTTGGGGTAGGCCTGAGGAATCATCTTGGGCAGCTGCGGCCGGGATTGGAAGCAACATGGTGATATTACTTGTTCTATGCCGAGTGATTCTGTACCGCTTCGTGACCCCAGGTGTGTGTGGTGTTGTCAGACTTTGGTATGGGGTCCCCATGGGGAAAGAGTCTTAGCTAGGACTCGGTTTCGGTACAGGGATGTCGCCAGGGTCCAAGCGACTCCAGTCTCCTGATCTGCCTCGAGGGCTTAAAGGAGGGCCCACGCGACATTACGTGTCACGTGTAGGGTTAGGGTTCGATATAGGGTTACAGTTAGGGTGAGGATTCTGGTTAGGGTTACGGGTAGGGTTAGGGTTAAAGTTAGGGCTAGGGTTAATGTGAGGTCCAAGGGCTCTCCAGGCGCTGAAGCCACAGCAGTGCAGTTTTCTCCCCAAAGGGCTGAGTGGAGTACACAGGAGAGGGTGCCGGACAGCATTAGTGTTTGGGCTCCAAGGCCAGAGAGGCATATGGGCCACTTTTTTTTAAGTCTCACGAATCCTCTTGCGCAGCGGCAGTAGCGCTCTGCAAATGACATGGTGGTGTTGCACGTTCCATGCCGACTGTTTCTGCACCGATTCTCCAACCCGTGTGCATGCTGTTGTCAGACTTTGGAATTGGGTCCCCACGGGGAAAAAGCCTTAGCTAACGTTAGGGTTCGGTCCAGGGAAGTCGCCAGGGATGAAGCGACACCACTGTTGTGAATTCCATGCAGGGCTGAAGTGAGGGTACACGGGCAGCTGCAGGTCTGGTGTAGAATTAGTGTGCTAGATAGGGTTCGGTGTAGGGTGAGGGTTGTGGTTAGGGTTACGTTTAGGGTTTGTATAGGTCCCAGGAGATTTCAGGTACCGAACCCACAGCAGAGCATTTGTCTCCCCGAAGGGCTGAGTGGACTACACAAGGTAGGTTGTCAGTCAGTATTAGTCTCTGGGTTTCTAGGCCAGACAAATGTATGGGCCACCCTTTGGGCAGGCCTCAGGAACCCTCTCATGTAGCTGCAGTCGCGCTTTGCAAATGACATGGTGGTGTTTCATGTTCCATGTCCGGTATTTCTGCTCTGATCGAACACGTGTGCCTGCTGTTGTCAGACTTTGGAATAGGGTCCCCATGGGGATAGACACATATCTAGGGTTAGGGGTCAGTCCAGGGAAGTCCCAGGGCCGAAGGGACTCCAGTGTTGTGATCTTCCTCTAAGGCTGATTTGAGGGCCCATGTGAGGTGGCACGTCAAGTATAGGGTTAGGGCTAGAGACAGCGTTAGGTCTAGGTTGAGGGTTATGGTTAGGGTTATGGTTGGTTAGGTCCCATGAGGCGCCAAGCTCTGAACTCACACCATAGCAGATGTCTCCCCGAAGGGCTAAGTGGAGTTTACAAGGGAGGGTGCCAGTCAGGATTATTCTTTGGGTTCCAAGGCCTGAAAAATGTACGGGCCACCCTTCCTGTAGGCCTCAGGAATCGTCTCGTGCGGCTGCAGTCGTGCTTTTCAAATGATATGGTGATGTTTCACGTTCCATGCCGACTATGTATGCACTGGTTCTCGAACCCGTGTACGTGCTTTTGTCAGACTTTGGAATTGGGTCCCCATGGGGAGAGAGCCTCAGCTAAGGTTAGGGTACGGTCCAGGGAAGTCGCCAGGGATGAAGCGACACCACTCTTGTGAATTCCATGGAGGGCTGAGGTGAGGGTACATGGGCAGCTGCAGGTCTGGTGTAGAATTAGGGTGCTAGATAGGGTTGAGTGTGGCGTGAGGGTTATGGTTATGGTTATGGTTATGGTTATGGTTATGGTTATGGTTATGGTTATGGTTATGGTTACGGTTAGGGTTTGGGTAGGTCCCAGGAGACTTCGGGCACTGAACCCACAGCAGAGTGGTTGTCTCCCCAAAGGGCTGAGTGGCTTACACAAGGAAGGTTGCCGGTCTGGATTAGTCCTTGGGTTCTTAGGCCAGACAGATATATGGGCCCCCCTAAAGGTAGGCCTCAGGAATCCTCTCATGTAGCTCTAGTTGCGCTTTGCAGATGACATGATGGTGTTCCATGTTCCATGGCGAGTATTTCTGCACCGATTCTCGAACCCGTGTCCGTGCTCTTATCAGACTTTGGAATTGGGTCCCCGTGGGGAGAGAGCCTTATCTAGGTTTAGGATTTGGTCCCGGGAGGTCGCCAGGGCTGAATCGACACTAGTGTTGTGAATTCCATGCAGGGCTGAAGTGAGGGAATATTCATGGCTGTGAGTCGGCTGTAGTGTTAGTGTGCTGTTAGTGTGCTAGATAGGGTTAGGTGTAGGGTGAGGGTTATGGTTCGGACGACGGTTAGGGCTAGGTACCAGGAGACTCCAGGAACTGAACCCACAGCAGAGTAGTGTCTCCCTGAAGGGCCTAGTGGTGTAGACAAGGGAGGATGCCGGTCAGGATTAGTCTTTGGGTTCCAAAGCTAGACACACGTATGGGCCACCCGTCAGGTAGGCCTCAGGATTCGTCTCGTGCAGCTGCAGTCATGCTTTGCAAATGCCATGGTGATGTCCCAGGATCCACGCCAATTATTTCTGCACCGATTCTTGAACCCGTGTGCGTGCTGTTGTCAGACTTTGGAATTGGGTCCCCGTGGGGAGATGGCCTTAGCTAAGGTTAGAGTTCGGTCCAGGGAAGTCGCCAGGGATGAAGCGACACCAGTGTTGTGCATTCCGTGGAGGGCTGAAGTGAGGCAACATAGATGGCTTTGAGTTGGCTGTAGAGTTAGTGTGCTAGGTAGGGTTAGGTGTAGGATGAGGGTTATGGTTCGGGTGACAGTTAGGGTTAGGTACCAGGAGACTCCAGGAACTGAACCCACAGGGGAGTAGCTGTTTCCCTGGAGGGCTTCGTGGAGTACATAAGGGAGCGTTCCGGTTAGGATTAGTCTTTGGGTTCCAAGGCCAGACAACTCTATGGACCACTGGTCGTGTAGGCGTCAGTAATCCTCTCGGGCTGCCGCAGCTGGGCCTTGGAAACAACGTGGTGATGTATCAGGTTCCATGCCGAGTGATCCTGCACGGTTTCATGACCCCTGGCTCGTGGTGTTGTCAGACTTTGGTATTGGGTCCCCATGGGGAGAGAGCCTTACCTAGGTTTAGGTTTCGGTCCAGGGACATCACCAGGTCCGAAGCAACTCCAGTCTCGTGACCTCCCTGGAGGGCTGAAGTGAGGCCCCCTGCGATGGTGCAGCTCAAGTGTAGGATTAGGGTTTGAGATGGGGTTAGGTTTCGGTTGAGGGTCCTGGTTAGGGTTAGGGCACAGTTACAGTTAAGTCCCAGGAGGCTCCAGGTTCTGAACCCACAGCAGTGCAGTTGTCTCCCCAAAGGGCTGAGTGGAGGGCACAAGGGTGAGTGCTGGTTAGGATTAGTCTTTGGCTTCCCAGCCAGACAACCCTATGGCCCACTGGTCGGGTAGGCCTCAGGAATCCTCTCCGGCAGCTGCAGCCCAGCCTGGAAAGCGATACGGCGATGTTCCCGGTTCTATGCCGACTGATCCTGCACCTCTTCTTGACCCCAGGCGCGTGGTGGTGTCAGGCTTTGGTATTGGGACACGTGTAGAGAGCCTTAGCTAGGGTTACATTTTGTTCCAGGGACGTCACCAGGCAGGAAGCGACTCCAGTCTCGTGATCTCCCTCGAGGGCTGTATTTAGGGCCTATGCGAAGGTGCGGGTCCAGTGTAGGGTTAGGTTTCCAGATAGGTTTATGATCTGGTGAAGGGTTCTGGTTATGTTTCCGGTTAGGGGTAGGGGTAGGGTTTGGGTGAGGTCCCAGGAGGCTCCAGTTGGTGAACCCACAGCAGTGCAGTTGTCTCCCTAAGGGCTGAATGGAGGTCACAATGGAGGCTACCAGTCAGGATTAGTTTTGGGGTTCTAATGTCAGACAACTCTATGTGCCACTTTTCGTGTTGGCCTCAGGAATCTCTCCGGCAGCTGCAGCCAGGCCTGGCAAACGACATGGTGAGGTTCCAGGCTCTATACCAAGTGATCCTGCACTGCTTCCTGACCCCAAGCTTGTGGTATTGTCAGAATTTGGCATTGGGTCTCAATGGGGAGAGAGCCTTAGCTAGGGTTAGGTTTTGGTCCAGGGACGTCGCAAGGGTACAAGAGACTCCAGTCTCGTGAAGTCCCTCTATGGCTGAAATGAGGGCCCATGCGACATTGCTGGTCAAGTGTAGGGTTTGGGGTCGAGACAGGGTTACGTTTCGGTTGAGGATTCAGGTTAAGGTTATGGTTAGGATTAATGTTAGGGTTAGCTTTAGGGTGAGGGTGAGGTCCCAGGGTCTCCAAGCGCTGAACCCACAGCAGTGCATTTGTTCCCTGAAGGGCTGAGTTGAGGGGACAAGGGAGGTTCCTGGTCAGGAGTAGTCTTTGGCTTCCAAGGATAGAAAACTCCTTGGGCCGCTGGTCGTGTACGCATCGGGAATCCTTTTGGCAGCTGCAGCCAGTCGTTGGAAATGACATGGTGATGTTCTAGGTTCTATGCCGAGTGATCTTGCACCATTTCTGCACCCCAGGCGCATGGTGTTGTCAGACTTTCGTATTGGGTCCCCATGGGGAGAGAGCCTTAGCTACGGTTTGGGTTCGTTCGAGGGATGTCGCCAGGGCTGATGCGACTCCAGTCTCGTGATCTCCCTCAAGGGCTGAAATGAGGGCCCCTTTCGACAGTGCGGGTCAAGTGTAGGGTTAGGGTTCGAAATGGGGTTAAGTTTCGGTTGAGGGTTCTTGTTAGGGTAAGGTTAGTGTTCGGGTTAGGTTCCAGAATGCTCCAGGCACTGAACCCCCACAAGTGCAATTTTCTCCCCTAAGGGCTGAGTGGAGGGTTCAAGGGAGGTTGCAGGTCAGAATTAGTCTTTGGGTTCCAAGGCCAGGCAACTCTATTGGCCACTGACTGGTAGGTCAGGCCTCAGGAATGTCTCGGACAGTTTCAGCTGGGCCTTGGAAATGACATGGTGATGTTCCAGGTACTATGCCGACTGATCCTGCACTGCTTCATGACCCCAGGCGTGTGGTGTTGTCAGACTTTGGTATTGGGTCCCCGTGGAGAGAGAACCTTAGCTAGGGTTAGGGTTCGGTCCAGGGACGTCGTCAGGGCCCAAGAGACTCCAGTCTCATGATGTCCCTCAAGGGCTGAAATGCGGCCCCAGGCCATGGTGCGGTCATGTGGAGTGTTAGGGTTCAAGTTGGGGCTTGCGATCGGCTGAGGGTTCTCCTTAGGGGTAGGGTAGGGTTTCAGCTAAGTCCCAGAAGGCTCCAGGCGCTGAACGCACAGCAGTGCAGTTTCCTCCCTGAAGGTCTGAGTGGAGGGCACAAGGGAGGGGCCGGTCAGGATTAGTCTTTGTGTTCTGAGGCTAGACAACTCTTTGGGCCATTGTTGGGGTAGGCCTGAGGAATCATCTTGGGCAGCTGCGGCCGGGATTGGAAGCAACATGGTGATATTACTTGTTCTAAGCCGAGTGATTCTGTACCGCTTCGTGACCCCAGGTGTGTGTGGTGTTGTCAGACTTTGGTATGGGGTCCCCATGGGGAAAGAGTCTTAGCTAGGACTCGGTTTCGGTACAGGGATGTCGCCAGGGTCCAAGCGACTCCAGTCTCCTGATCTGCCTCGAGGGCTTAAAGGAGGGCCCACGCGACATTACGTGTCACGTGTAGGGTTAGGGTTCGATATAGGGTTACAGTTAGGGTGAGGATTCTGGTTAGGGTTACGGGTAGGGTTAGGGTTAAAGTTAGGGCTAGGGTTAATGTGAGGTCCAAGGGCTCTCCAGGCGCTGAAGCCACAGCAGTGCAGTTTTCTCCCCAAAGGGCTGAGTGGAGTACACAGGAGAGGGTGCCGGACAGCATTAGTGTTTGGGCTCCAAGGCCAGAGAGGCATATGGGCCACTTTTTTTTAAGTCTCACGAATCCTCTTGCGCAGCGGCAGTAGCGCTCTGCAAATGACATGGTGGTGTTGCACGTTCCATGCCGACTGTTTCTGCACCGATTCTCCAACCCGTGTGCATGCTGTTGTCAGACTTTGGAATTGGGTCCCCACGGGGAAAAAGCCTTAGCTAACGTTAGGGTTCGGTCCAGGGAAGTCGCCAGGGATGAAGCGACACCACTGTTGTGAATTCCATGCAGGGCTGAAGTGAGGGTACACGGGCAGCTGCAGGTCTGGTGTAGAATTAGTGTGCTAGATAGGGTTCGGTGTAGGGTGAGGGTTGTGGTTAGGGTTACGTTTAGGGTTTGTATAGGTCCCAGGAGATTTCAGGTACCGAACCCACAGCAGAGCATTTGTCTCCCCGAAGGGCTGAGTGGACTACACAAGGTAGGTTGTCAGTCAGTATTAGTCTCTGGGTTTCTAGGCCAGACAAATGTATGGGCCACCCTTTGGGCAGGCCTCAGGAACCCTCTCATGTAGCTGCAGTCGCGCTTTGCAAATGACATGGTGGTGTTTCATGTTCCATGTCCGGTATTTCTGCTCTGATCGAACACGTGTGCCTGCTGTTGTCAGACTTTGGAATAGGGTCCCCATGGGGATAGACACATATCTAGGGTTAGGGGTCAGTCCAGGGAAGTCCCAGGGCCGAAGGGACTCCAGTGTTGTGATCTTCCTCTAAGGCTGATTTGAGGGCCCATGTGAGGTGGCACGTCAAGTATAGGGTTAGGGCTAGAGACAGCGTTAGGTCTAGGTTGAGGGTTATGGTTAGGGTTATGGTTGGTTAGGTCCCATGAGGCGCCAAGCTCTGAACTCACACCATAGCAGATGTCTCCCCGAAGGGCTAAGTGGAGTTTACAAGGGAGGGTGCCAGTCAGGATTATTCTTTGGGTTCCAAGGCCTGAAAAATGTACGGGCCACCCTTCCTGTAGGCCTCAGGAATCGTCTCGTGCGGCTGCAGTCGTGCTTTTCAAATGATATGGTGATGTTTCACGTTCCATGCCGACTATGTATGCACTGGTTCTCGAACCCGTGTACGTGCTTTTGTCAGACTTTGGAATTGGGTCCCCATGGGGAGAGAGCCTCAGCTAAGGTTAGGGTACGGTCCAGGGAAGTCGCCAGGGATGAAGCGACACCACTCTTGTGAATTCCATGGAGGGCTGAGGTGAGGGTACATGGGCAGCTGCAGGTCTGGTGTAGAATTAGGGTGCTAGATAGGGTTGAGTGTGGCGTGAGGGTTATGGTTATGGTTATGGTTATGGTTATGGTTACGGTTACGGTTAGGGTTTGGGTAGGTCCCAGGAGACTTCGGGCACTGAACCCACAGCAGAGTGGTTGTCTCCCCAAAGGGCTGAGTGGCTTACACAAGGAAGGTTGCCGGTCTGGATTAGTCCTTGGGTTCTTAGGCCAGACAGATATATGGGCCCCCCTAAAGGTAGGCCTCAGGAATCCTCTCATGTAGCTCTAGTTGCGCTTTGCAGATGACATGATGGTGTTCCATGTTCCATGGCGAGTATTTCTGCACCGATTCTCGAACCCGTGTCCGTGCTCTTATCAGACTTTGGAATTGGGTCCCCATGGGGAGAGAGCCTTATCTAGGTTTAGGATTTGGTCCCGGGAGGTCGCCAGGGCTGAATCGACACTAGTGTTGTGAATTCCATGCAGGGCTGAAGTGAGGGAATATTCATGGCTGTGAGTCGGCTGTAGTGTTAGTGTGCTGTTAGTGTGCTAGATAGGGTTAGGTGTAGGGTGAGGGTTATGGTTCGGACGACGGTTAGGGCTAGGTACCAGGAGACTCCAGGAACTGAACCCACAGCAGAGTAGTGTCTCCCTGAAGGGCCTAGTGGTGTAGACAAGGGAGGATGCCGGTCAGGATTAGTCTTTGGGTTCCAAAGCTAGACACACGTATGGGCCACCCGTCAGGTAGGCCTCAGGATTCGTCTCGTGCAGCTGCAGTCATGCTTTGCAAATGCCATGGTGATGTCCCAGGATCCACGCCAATTATTTCTGCACCGATTCTTGAACCCGTGTGCGTGCTGTTGTCAGACTTTGGAATTGGGTCCCCGTGGGGAGATGGCCTTAGCTAAGGTTAGAGTTCGGTCCAGGGAAGTCGCCAGGGATGAAGCGACACCAGTGTTGTGCATTCCGTGGAGGGCTGAAGTGAGGCAACATAGATGGCTTTGAGTTGGCTGTAGAGTTAGTGTGCTAGGTAGGGTTAGGTGTAGGATGAGGGTTATGGTTCGGGTGACAGTTAGGGTTAGGTACCAGGAGACTCCAGGAACTGAACCCACAGGGGAGTAGCTGTTTCCCTGGAGGGCTTCGTGGAGTACATAAGGGAGCGTTCCGGTTAGGATTAGTCTTTGGGTTCCAAGGCCAGACAACTCTATGGACCACTGGTCGTGTAGGCGTCAGTAATCCTCTCGGGCTGCCGCAGCTGGGCCTTGGAAACAACGTGGTGATGTATCAGGTTCCATGCCGAGTGATCCTGCACGGTTTCATGACCCCTGGCTCGTGGTGTTGTCAGACTTTGGTATTGGGTCCCCATGGGGAGAGAGCCTTACCTAGGTTTAGGTTTCGGTCCAGGGACATCACCAGGTCCGAAGCAACTCCAGTCTCGTGACCTCCCTGGAGGGCTGAAGTGAGGCCCCCTGCGATGGTGCAGCTCAAGTGTAGGATTAGGGTTTGAGATGGGGTTAGGTTTCGGTTGAGGGTCCTGGTTAGGGTTAGGGCACAGTTACAGTTAAGTCCCAGGAGGCTCCAGGTTCTGAACCCACAGCAGTGCAGTTGTCTCCCCAAAGGGCTGAGTGGAGGGCACAAGGGTGAGTGCTGGTTAGGATTAGTCTTTGGCTTCCCAGCCAGACAACCCTATGGCCCACTGGTCGGGTAGGCCTCAGGAATCCTCTCCGGCAGCTGCAGCCCAGCCTGGAAAGCGATACGGCGATGTTCCCGGTTCTATGCCGACTGATCCTGCACCTCTTCTTGACCCCAGGCGCGTGGTGGTGTCAGGCTTTGGTATTGGGACACGTGTAGAGAGCCTTAGCTAGGGTTACATTTTGTTCCAGGGACGTCACCAGGCAGGAAGCGACTCCAGTCTCGTGATCTCCCTCGAGGGCTGTATTTAGGGCCTATGCGAAGGTGCGGGTCCAGTGTAGGGTTAGGTTTCCAGATAGGTTTATGATCTGGTGAAGGGTTCTGGTTATGTTTCCGGTTAGGGGTAGGGGTAGGGTTTGGGTGAGGTCCCAGGAGGCTCCAGTTGGTGAACCCACAGCAGTGCAGTTGTCTCCCTAAGGGCTGAATGGAGGTCACAATGGAGGCTACCAGTCAGGATTAGTTTTGGGGTTCTAATGTCAGACAACTCTATGTGCCACTTTTCGTGTTGGCCTCAGGAATCTCTCCGGCAGCTGCAGCCAGGCCTGGCAAACGACATGGTGAGGTTCCAGGCTCTATACCAAGTGATCCTGCACTGCTTCCTGACCCCAAGCTTGTGGTATTGTCAGAATTTGGCATTGGGTCTCAATGGGGAGAGAGCCTTAGCTAGGGTTAGGTTTTGGTCCAGGGACGTCGCAAGGGTACAAGAGACTCCAGTCTCGTGAAGTCCCTCTATGGCTGAAATGAGGGCCCATGCGACATTGCTGGTCAAGTGTAGGGTTTGGGGTCGAGACAGGGTTACGTTTCGGTTGAGGATTCAGGTTAAGGTTATGGTTAGGATTAATGTTAGGGTTAGCTTTAGGGTGAGGGTGAGGTCCCAGGGTCTCCAAGCGCTGAACCCACAGCAGTGCATTTGTTCCCTGAAGGGCTGAGTTGAGGGGACAAGGGAGGTTCCTGGTCAGGAGTAGTCTTTGGCTTCCAAGGATAGAAAACTCCTTGGGCCGCTGGTCGTGTACGCATCGGGAATCCTTTTGGCAGCTGCAGCCAGTCGTTGGAAATGACATGGTGATGTTCTAGGTTCTATGCCGAGTGATCTTGCACCATTTCTGCACCCCAGGCGCATGGTGTTGTCAGACTTTCGTATTGGGTCCCCATGGGGAGAGAGCCTTAGCTACGGTTTGGGTTCGTTCGAGGGATGTCGCCAGGGCTGATGCGACTCCAGTCTCGTGATCTCCCTCAAGGGCTGAAATGAGGGCCCCTTTCGACAGTGCGGGTCAAGTGTAGGGTTAGGGTTCGAAATGGGGTTAAGTTTCGGTTGAGGGTTCTTGTTAGGGTAAGGTTAGTGTTCGGGTTAGGTTCCAGAATGCTCCAGGCACTGAACCCCCACAAGTGCAATTTTCTCCCCTAAGGGCTGAGTGGAGGGTTCAAGGGAGGTTGCAGGTCAGAATTAGTCTTTGGGTTCCAAGGCCAGGCAACTCTATTGGCCACTGACTGGTAGGTCAGGCCTCAGGAATGTCTCGGACAGTTTCAGCTGGGCCTTGGAAATGACATGGTGATGTTCCAGGTACTATGCCGACTGATCCTGCACTGCTTCATGACCCCAGGCGTGTGGTGTTGTCAGACTTTGGTATTGGGTCCCCGTGGAGAGAGAACCTTAGCTAGGGTTAGGGTTCGGTCCAGGGACGTCGTCAGGGCCCAAGAGACTCCAGTCTCATGATGTCCCTCAAGGGCTGAAATGCGGCCCCAGGCCATGGTGCGGTCATGTGGAGTGTTAGGGTTCAAGTTGGGGCTTGCGATCGGCTGAGGGTTCTCCTTAGGGGTAGGGTAGGGTTTCAGCTAAGTCCCAGAAGGCTCCAGGCGCTGAACGCACAGCAGTGCAGTTTCCTCCCTGAAGGTCTGAGTGGAGGGCACAAGGGAGGGGCCGGTCAGGATTAGTCTTTGTGTTCTGAGGCTAGACAACTCTTTGGGCCATTGTTGGGGTAGGCCTGAGGAATCATCTTGGGCAGCTGCGGCCGGGATTGGAAGCAACATGGTGATATTACTTGTTCTAAGCCGAGTGATTCTGTACCGCTTCGTGACCCCAGGTGTGTGTGGTGTTGTCAGACTTTGGTATGGGGTCCCCATGGGGAAAGAGTCTTAGCTAGGACTCGGTTTCGGTACAGGGATGTCGCCAGGGTCCAAGCGACTCCAGTCTCCTGATCTGCCTCGAGGGCTTAAAGGAGGGCCCACGCGACATTACGTGTCACGTATAGGGTTAGGGTTCGATATAGGGTTACAGTTAGGGTGAGGATTCTGGTTAGGGTTACGGGTAGGGTTAGGGTTAAAGTTAGGGCTAGGGTTAATGTGAGGTCCAAGGGCTCTCCAGGCGCTGAAGCCACAGCAGTGCAGTTTTCTCCCCAAAGGGCTGAGTGGAGTACACAGGAGAGGGTGCCGGACAGCATTAGTGTTTGGGCTCCAAGGCCAGAGAGGCATATGGGCCACTTTTTTTTAAGTCTCACGAATCCTCTTGCGCAGCGGCAGTAGCGCTCTGCAAATGACATGGTGGTGTTGCACGTTCCATGCCGACTGTTTCTGCACCGATTCTCCAACCCGTGTGCATGCTGTTGTCAGACTTTGGAATTGGGTCCCCACGGGGAAAAAGCCTTAGCTAACGTTAGGGTTCGGTCCAGGGAAGTCGCCAGGGATGAAGCGACACCACTGTTGTGAATTCCATGCAGGGCTGAAGTGAGGGTACACGGGCAGCTGCAGGTCTGGTGTAGAATTAGTGTGCTAGATAGGGTTCGGTGTAGGGTGAGGGTTGTGGTTAGGGTTACGTTTAGGGTTTGTATAGGTCCCAGGAGATTTCAGGTACCGAACCCACAGCAGAGCATTTGTCTCCCCGAAGGGCTGAGTGGACTACACAAGGTAGGTTGTCAGTCAGTATTAGTCTCTGGGTTTCTAGGCCAGACAAATGTATGGGCCACCCTTTGGGCAGGCCTCAGGAACCCTCTCATGTAGCTGCAGTCGCGCTTTGCAAATGACATGGTGGTGTTTCATGTTCCATGTCCGGTATTTCTGCTCTGATCGAACACGTGTGCCTGCTGTTGTCAGACTTTGGAATAGGGTCCCCATGGGGATAGACACATATCTAGGGTTAGGGGTCAGTCCAGGGAAGTCCCAGGGCCGAAGGGACTCCAGTGTTGTGATCTTCCTCTAAGGCTGATTTGAGGGCCCATGTGAGGTGGCACGTCAAGTATAGGGTTAGGGCTAGAGACAGCGTTAGGTCTAGGTTGAGGGTTATGGTTAGGGTTATGGTTGGTTAGGTCCCATGAGGCGCCAAGCTCTGAACTCACACCATAGCAGATGTCTCCCCGAAGGGCTAAGTGGAGTTTACAAGGGAGGGTGCCAGTCAGGATTATTCTTTGGGTTCCAAGGCCTGAAAAATGTACGGGCCACCCTTCCTGTAGGCCTCAGGAATCGTCTCGTGCGGCTGCAGTCGTGCTTTTCAAATGATATGGTGATGTTTCACGTTCCATGCCGACTATGTATGCACTGGTTCTCGAACCCGTGTACGTGCTTTTGTCAGACTTTGGAATTGGGTCCCCATGGGGAGAGAGCCTCAGCTAAGGTTAGGGTACGGTCCAGGGAAGTCGCCAGGGATGAAGCGACACCACTCTTGTGAATTCCATGGAGGGCTGAGGTGAGGGTACATGGGCAGCTGCAGGTCTGGTGTAGAATTAGGGTGCTAGATAGGGTTGAGTGTGGCGTGAGGGTTATGGTTATGGTTATGGTTATGGTTATGGTTACGGTTACGGTTAGGGTTTGGGTAGGTCCCAGGAGACTTCGGGCACTGAACCCACAGCAGAGTGGTTGTCTCCCCAAAGGGCTGAGTGGCTTACACAAGGAAGGTTGCCGGTCTGGATTAGTCCTTGGGTTCTTAGGCCAGACAGATATATGGGCCCCCCTAAAGGTAGGCCTCAGGAATCCTCTCATGTAGCTCTAGTTGCGCTTTGCAGATGACATGATGGTGTTCCATGTTCCATGGCGAGTATTTCTGCACCGATTCTCGAACCCGTGTCCGTGCTCTTATCAGACTTTGGAATTGGGTCCCCATGGGGAGAGAGCCTTATCTAGGTTTAGGATTTGGTCCCGGGAGGTCGCCAGGGCTGAATCGACACTAGTGTTGTGAATTCCATGCAGGGCTGAAGTGAGGGAATATTCATGGCTGTGAGTCGGCTGTAGTGTTAGTGTGCTGTTAGTGTGCTAGATAGGGTTAGGTGTAGGGTGAGGGTTATGGTTCGGACGACGGTTAGGGCTAGGTACCAGGAGACTCCAGGAACTGAACCCACAGCAGAGTAGTGTCTCCCTGAAGGGCCTAGTGGTGTAGACAAGGGAGGATGCCGGTCAGGATTAGTCTTTGGGTTCCAAAGCTAGACACACGTATGGGCCACCCGTCAGGTAGGCCTCAGGATTCGTCTCGTGCAGCTGCAGTCATGCTTTGCAAATGCCATGGTGATGTCCCAGGATCCACGCCAATTATTTCTGCACCGATTCTTGAACCCGTGTGCGTGCTGTTGTCAGACTTTGGAATTGGGTCCCCGTGGGGAGATGGCCTTAGCTAAGGTTAGAGTTCGGTCCAGGGAAGTCGCCAGGGATGAAGCGACACCAGTGTTGTGCATTCCGTGGAGGGCTGAAGTGAGGCAACATAGATGGCTTTGAGTTGGCTGTAGAGTTAGTGTGCTAGGTAGGGTTAGGTGTAGGATGAGGGTTATGGTTCGGGTGACAGTTAGGGTTAGGTACCAGGAGACTCCAGGAACTGAACCCACAGGGGAGTAGCTGTTTCCCTGGAGGGCTTCGTGGAGTACATAAGGGAGCGTTCCGGTTAGGATTAGTCTTTGGGTTCCAAGGCCAGACAACTCTATGGACCACTGGTCGTGTAGGCGTCAGTAATCCTCTCGGGCTGCCGCAGCTGGGCCTTGGAAACAACGTGGTGATGTATCAGGTTCCATGCCGAGTGATCCTGCACGGTTTCATGACCCCTGGCTCGTGGTGTTGTCAGACTTTGGTATTGGGTCCCCATGGGGAGAGAGCCTTACCTAGGTTTAGGTTTCGGTCCAGGGACATCACCAGGTCCGAAGCAACTCCAGTCTCGTGACCTCCCTGGAGGGCTGAAGTGAGGCCCCCTGCGATGGTGCAGCTCAAGTGTAGGATTAGGGTTTGAGATGGGGTTAGGTTTCGGTTGAGGGTCCTGGTTAGGGTTAGGGCACAGTTACAGTTAAGTCCCAGGAGGCTCCAGGTTCTGAACCCACAGCAGTGCAGTTGTCTCCCCAAAGGGCTGAGTGGAGGGCACAAGGGTGAGTGCTGGTTAGGATTAGTCTTTGGCTTCCCAGCCAGACAACCCTATGGCCCACTGGTCGGGTAGGCCTCAGGAATCCTCTCCGGCAGCTGCAGCCCAGCCTGGAAAGCGATACGGCGATGTTCCCGGTTCTATGCCGACTGATCCTGCACCTCTTCTTGACCCCAGGCGCGTGGTGGTGTCAGGCTTTGGTATTGGGACACGTGTAGAGAGCCTTAGCTAGGGTTACATTTTGTTCCAGGGACGTCACCAGGCAGGAAGCGACTCCAGTCTCGTGATCTCCCTCGAGGGCTGTATTTAGGGCCTATGCGAAGGTGCGGGTCCAGTGTAGGGTTAGGTTTCCAGATAGGTTTATGATCTGGTGAAGGGTTCTGGTTATGTTTCCGGTTAGGGGTAGGGGTAGGGTTTGGGTGAGGTCCCAGGAGGCTCCAGTTGGTGAACCCACAGCAGTGCAGTTGTCTCCCTAAGGGCTGAATGGAGGTCACAATGGAGGCTACCAGTCAGGATTAGTTTTGGGGTTCTAATGTCAGACAACTCTATGTGCCACTTTTCGTGTTGGCCTCAGGAATCTCTCCGGCAGCTGCAGCCAGGCCTGGCAAACGACATGGTGAGGTTCCAGGCTCTATACCAAGTGATCCTGCACTGCTTCCTGACCCCAAGCTTGTGGTATTGTCAGAATTTGGCATTGGGTCTCAATGGGGAGAGAGCCTTAGCTAGGGTTAGGTTTTGGTCCAGGGACGTCGCAAGGGTACAAGAGACTCCAGTCTCGTGAAGTCCCTCTATGGCTGAAATGAGGGCCCATGCGACATTGCTGGTCAAGTGTAGGGTTTGGGGTCGAGACAGGGTTACGTTTCGGTTGAGGATTCAGGTTAAGGTTATGGTTAGGATTAATGTTAGGGTTAGCTTTAGGGTGAGGGTGAGGTCCCAGGGTCTCCAAGCGCTGAACCCACAGC
This sequence comes from Panthera pardus, assembly GCF_024362965.1. Taxonomy (NCBI): domain Eukaryota; kingdom Metazoa; phylum Chordata; class Mammalia; order Carnivora; family Felidae; genus Panthera; species Panthera pardus. The sequence goes on along the minus strand of NW_026526949.1, from coordinate 53,701 downwards.
AGTGCATTTGTTCCCTGAAGGGCTGAGTTGAGGGGACAAGGGAGGTTCCTGGTCAGGAGTAGTCTTTGGCTTCCAAGGATAGAAAACTCCTTGGGCCGCTGGTCGTGTACGCATCGGGAATCCTTTTGGCAGCTGCAGCCAGTCGTTGGAAATGACATGGTGATGTTCTAGGTTCTATGCCGAGTGATCTTGCACCATTTCTGCACCCCAGGCGCATGGTGTTGTCAGACTTTCGTATTGGGTCCCCATGGGGAGAGAGCCTTAGCTACGGTTTGGGTTCGTTCGAGGGATGTCGCCAGGGCTGATGCGACTCCAGTCTCGTGATCTCCCTCAAGGGCTGAAATGAGGGCCCCTTTCGACAGTGCGGGTCAAGTGTAGGGTTAGGGTTCGAAATGGGGTTAAGTTTCGGTTGAGGGTTCTTGTTAGGGTAAGGTTAGTGTTCGGGTTAGGTTCCAGAATGCTCCAGGCACTGAACCCCCACAAGTGCAATTTTCTCCCCTAAGGGCTGAGTGGAGGGTTCAAGGGAGGTTGCAGGTCAGAATTAGTCTTTGGGTTCCAAGGCCAGGCAACTCTATTGGCCACTGACTGGTAGGTCAGGCCTCAGGAATGTCTCGGACAGTTTCAGCTGGGCCTTGGAAATGACATGGTGATGTTCCAGGTACTATGCCGACTGATCCTGCACTGCTTCATGACCCCAGGCGTGTGGTGTTGTCAGACTTTGGTATTGGGTCCCCGTGGAGAGAGAACCTTAGCTAGGGTTAGGGTTCGGTCCAGGGACGTCGTCAGGGCCCAAGAGACTCCAGTCTCATGATGTCCCTCAAGGGCTGAAATGCGGCCCCAGGCCATGGTGCGGTCATGTGGAGTGTTAGGGTTCAAGTTGGGGCTTGCGATCGGCTGAGGGTTCTCCTTAGGGGTAGGGTAGGGTTTCAGCTAAGTCCCAGAAGGCTCCAGGCGCTGAACGCACAGCAGTGCAGTTTCCTCCCTGAAGGTCTGAGTGGAGGGCACAAGGGAGGGGCCGGTCAGGATTAGTCTTTGTGTTCTGAGGCTAGACAACTCTTTGGGCCATTGTTGGGGTAGGCCTGAGGAATCATCTTGGGCAGCTGCGGCCGGGATTGGAAGCAACATGGTGATATTACTTGTTCTAAGCCGAGTGATTCTGTACCGCTTCGTGACCCCAGGTGTGTGTGGTGTTGTCAGACTTTGGTATGGGGTCCCCATGGGGAAAGAGTCTTAGCTAGGACTCGGTTTCGGTACAGGGATGTCGCCAGGGTCCAAGCGACTCCAGTCTCCTGATCTGCCTCGAGGGCTTAAAGGAGGGCCCACGCGACATTACGTGTCACGTGTAGGGTTAGGGTTCGATATAGGGTTACAGTTAGGGTGAGGATTCTGGTTAGGGTTACGGGTAGGGTTAGGGTTAAAGTTAGGGCTAGGGTTAATGTGAGGTCCAAGGGCTCTCCAGGCGCTGAAGCCACAGCAGTGCAGTTTTCTCCCCAAAGGGCTGAGTGGAGTACACAGGAGAGGGTGCCGGACAGCATTAGTGTTTGGGCTCCAAGGCCAGAGAGGCATATGGGCCACTTTTTTTTAAGTCTCACGAATCCTCTTGCGCAGCGGCAGTAGCGCTCTGCAAATGACATGGTGGTGTTGCACGTTCCATGCCGACTGTTTCTGCACCGATTCTCCAACCCGTGTGCATGCTGTTGTCAGACTTTGGAATTGGGTCCCCACGGGGAAAAAGCCTTAGCTAACGTTAGGGTTCGGTCCAGGGAAGTCGCCAGGGATGAAGCGACACCACTGTTGTGAATTCCATGCAGGGCTGAAGTGAGGGTACACGGGCAGCTGCAGGTCTGGTGTAGAATTAGTGTGCTAGATAGGGTTCGGTGTAGGGTGAGGGTTGTGGTTAGGGTTACGTTTAGGGTTTGTATAGGTCCCAGGAGATTTCAGGTACCGAACCCACAGCAGAGCATTTGTCTCCCCGAAGGGCTGAGTGGACTACACAAGGTAGGTTGTCAGTCAGTATTAGTCTCTGGGTTTCTAGGCCAGACAAATGTATGGGCCACCCTTTGGGCAGGCCTCAGGAACCCTCTCATGTAGCTGCAGTCGCGCTTTGCAAATGACATGGTGGTGTTTCATGTTCCATGTCCGGTATTTCTGCTCTGATCGAACACGTGTGCCTGCTGTTGTCAGACTTTGGAATAGGGTCCCCATGGGGATAGACACATATCTAGGGTTAGGGGTCAGTCCAGGGAAGTCCCAGGGCCGAAGGGACTCCAGTGTTGTGATCTTCCTCTAAGGCTGATTTGAGGGCCCATGTGAGGTGGCACGTCAAGTATAGGGTTAGGGCTAGAGACAGCGTTAGGTCTAGGTTGAGGGTTATGGTTAGGGTTATGGTTGGTTAGGTCCCATGAGGCGCCAAGCTCTGAACTCACACCATAGCAGATGTCTCCCCGAAGGGCTAAGTGGAGTTTACAAGGGAGGGTGCCAGTCAGGATTATTCTTTGGGTTCCAAGGCCTGAAAAATGTACGGGCCACCCTTCCTGTAGGCCTCAGGAATCGTCTCGTGCGGCTGCAGTCGTGCTTTTCAAATGATATGGTGATGTTTCACGTTCCATGCCGACTATGTATGCACTGGTTCTCGAACCCGTGTACGTGCTTTTGTCAGACTTTGGAATTGGGTCCCCATGGGGAGAGAGCCTCAGCTAAGGTTAGGGTACGGTCCAGGGAAGTCGCCAGGGATGAAGCGACACCACTCTTGTGAATTCCATGGAGGGCTGAGGTGAGGGTACATGGGCAGCTGCAGGTCTGGTGTAGAATTAGGGTGCTAGATAGGGTTGAGTGTGGCGTGAGGGTTATGGTTATGGTTATGGTTATGGTTACGGTTACGGTTACGGTTAGGGTTTGGGTAGGTCCCAGGAGACTTCGGGCACTGAACCCACAGCAGAGTGGTTGTCTCCCCAAAGGGCTGAGTGGCTTACACAAGGAAGGTTGCCGGTCTGGATTAGTCCTTGGGTTCTTAGGCCAGACAGATATATGGGCCCCCCTAAAGGTAGGCCTCAGGAATCCTCTCATGTAGCTCTAGTTGCGCTTTGCAGATGACATGATGGTGTTCCATGTTCCATGGCGAGTATTTCTGCACCGATTCTCGAACCCGTGTCCGTGCTCTTATCAGACTTTGGAATTGGGTCCCCATGGGGAGAGAGCCTTATCTAGGTTTAGGATTTGGTCCCGGGAGGTCGCCAGGGCTGAATCGACACTAGTGTTGTGAATTCCATGCAGGGCTGAAGTGAGGGAATATTCATGGCTGTGAGTCGGCTGTAGTGTTAGTGTGCTGTTAGTGTGCTAGATAGGGTTAGGTGTAGGGTGAGGGTTATGGTTCGGACGACGGTTAGGGCTAGGTACCAGGAGACTCCAGGAACTGAACCCACAGCAGAGTAGTGTCTCCCTGAAGGGCCTAGTGGTGTAGACAAGGGAGGATGCCGGTCAGGATTAGTCTTTGGGTTCCAAAGCTAGACACACGTATGGGCCACCCGTCAGGTAGGCCTCAGGATTCGTCTCGTGCAGCTGCAGTCATGCTTTGCAAATGCCATGGTGATGTCCCAGGATCCACGCCAATTATTTCTGCACCGATTCTTGAACCCGTGTGCGTGCTGTTGTCAGACTTTGGAATTGGGTCCCCGTGGGGAGATGGCCTTAGCTAAGGTTAGAGTTCGGTCCAGGGAAGTCGCCAGGGATGAAGCGACACCAGTGTTGTGCATTCCGTGGAGGGCTGAAGTGAGGCAACATAGATGGCTTTGAGTTGGCTGTAGAGTTAGTGTGCTAGGTAGGGTTAGGTGTAGGATGAGGGTTATGGTTCGGGTGACAGTTAGGGTTAGGTACCAGGAGACTCCAGGAACTGAACCCACAGGGGAGTAGCTGTTTCCCTGGAGGGCTTCGTGGAGTACATAAGGGAGCGTTCCGGTTAGGATTAGTCTTTGGGTTCCAAGGCCAGACAACTCTATGGACCACTGGTCGTGTAGGCGTCAGTAATCCTCTCGGGCTGCCGCAGCTGGGCCTTGGAAACAACGTGGTGATGTATCAGGTTCCATGCCGAGTGATCCTGCACGGTTTCATGACCCCTGGCTCGTGGTGTTGTCAGACTTTGGTATTGGGTCCCCATGGGGAGAGAGCCTTACCTAGGTTTAGGTTTCGGTCCAGGGACATCACCAGGTCCGAAGCAACTCCAGTCTCGTGACCTCCCTGGAGGGCTGAAGTGAGGCCCCCTGCGATGGTGCAGCTCAAGTGTAGGATTAGGGTTTGAGATGGGGTTAGGTTTCGGTTGAGGGTCCTGGTTAGGGTTAGGGCACAGTTACAGTTAAGTCCCAGGAGGCTCCAGGTTCTGAACCCACAGCAGTGCAGTTGTCTCCCCAAAGGGCTGAGTGGAGGGCACAAGGGTGAGTGCTGGTTAGGATTAGTCTTTGGCTTCCCAGCCAGACAACCCTATGGCCCACTGGTCGGGTAGGCCTCAGGAATCCTCTCCGGCAGCTGCAGCCCAGCCTGGAAAGCGATACGGCGATGTTCCCGGTTCTATGCCGACTGATCCTGCACCTCTTCTTGACCCCAGGCGCGTGGTGGTGTCAGGCTTTGGTATTGGGACACGTGTAGAGAGCCTTAGCTAGGGTTACATTTTGTTCCAGGGACGTCACCAGGCAGGAAGCGACTCCAGTCTCGTGATCTCCCTCGAGGGCTGTATTTAGGGCCTATGCGAAGGTGCGGGTCCAGTGTAGGGTTAGGTTTCCAGATAGGTTTATGATCTGGTGAAGGGTTCTGGTTATGTTTCCGGTTAGGGGTAGGGGTAGGGTTTGGGTGAGGTCCCAGGAGGCTCCAGTTGGTGAACCCACAGCAGTGCAGTTGTCTCCCTAAGGGCTGAATGGAGGTCACAATGGAGGCTACCAGTCAGGATTAGTTTTGGGGTTCTAATGTCAGACAACTCTATGTGCCACTTTTCGTGTTGGCCTCAGGAATCTCTCCGGCAGCTGCAGCCAGGCCTGGCAAACGACATGGTGAGGTTCCAGGCTCTATACCAAGTGATCCTGCACTGCTTCCTGACCCCAAGCTTGTGGTATTGTCAGAATTTGGCATTGGGTCTCAATGGGGAGAGAGCCTTAGCTAGGGTTAGGTTTTGGTCCAGGGACGTCGCAAGGGTACAAGAGACTCCAGTCTCGTGAAGTCCCTCTATGGCTGAAATGAGGGCCCATGCGACATTGCTGGTCAAGTGTAGGGTTTGGGGTCGAGACAGGGTTACGTTTCGGTTGAGGATTCAGGTTAAGGTTATGGTTAGGATTAATGTTAGGGTTAGCTTTAGGGTGAGGGTGAGGTCCCAGGGTCTCCAAGCGCTGAACCCACAGCAGTGCATTTGTTCCCTGAAGGGCTGAGTTGAGGGGACAAGGGAGGTTCCTGGTCAGGAGTAGTCTTTGGCTTCCAAGGATAGAAAACTCCTTGGGCCGCTGGTCGTGTACGCATCGGGAATCCTTTTGGCAGCTGCAGCCAGTCGTTGGAAATGACATGGTGATGTTCTAGGTTCTATGCCGAGTGATCTTGCACCATTTCTGCACCCCAGGCGCATGGTGTTGTCAGACTTTCGTATTGGGTCCCCATGGGGAGAGAGCCTTAGCTACGGTTTGGGTTCGTTCGAGGGATGTCGCCAGGGCTGATGCGACTCCAGTCTCGTGATCTCCCTCAAGGGCTGAAATGAGGGCCCCTTTCGACAGTGCGGGTCAAGTGTAGGGTTAGGGTTCGAAATGGGGTTAAGTTTCGGTTGAGGGTTCTTGTTAGGGTAAGGTTAGTGTTCGGGTTAGGTTCCAGAATGCTCCAGGCACTGAACCCCCACAAGTGCAATTTTCTCCCCTAAGGGCTGAGTGGAGGGTTCAAGGGAGGTTGCAGGTCAGAATTAGTCTTTGGGTTCCAAGGCCAGGCAACTCTATTGGCCACTGACTGGTAGGTCAGGCCTCAGGAATGTCTCGGACAGTTTCAGCTGGGCCTTGGAAATGACATGGTGATGTTCCAGGTACTATGCCGACTGATCCTGCACTGCTTCATGACCCCAGGCGTGTGGTGTTGTCAGACTTTGGTATTGGGTCCCCGTGGAGAGAGAACCTTAGCTAGGGTTAGGGTTCGGTCCAGGGACGTCGTCAGGGCCCAAGAGACTCCAGTCTCATGATGTCCCTCAAGGGCTGAAATGCGGCCCCAGGCCATGGTGCGGTCATGTGGAGTGTTAGGGTTCAAGTTGGGGCTTGCGATCGGCTGAGGGTTCTCCTTAGGGGTAGGGTAGGGTTTCAGCTAAGTCCCAGAAGGCTCCAGGCGCTGAACGCACAGCAGTGCAGTTTCCTCCCTGAAGGTCTGAGTGGAGGGCACAAGGGAGGGGCCGGTCAGGATTAGTCTTTGTGTTCTGAGGCTAGACAACTCTTTGGGCCATTGTTGGGGTAGGCCTGAGGAATCATCTTGGGCAGCTGCGGCCGGGATTGGAAGCAACATGGTGATATTACTTGTTCTAAGCCGAGTGATTCTGTACCGCTTCGTGACCCCAGGTGTGTGTGGTGTTGTCAGACTTTGGTATGGGGTCCCCATGGGGAAAGAGTCTTAGCTAGGACTCGGTTTCGGTACAGGGATGTCGCCAGGGTCCAAGCGACTCCAGTCTCCTGATCTGCCTCGAGGGCTTAAAGGAGGGCCCACGCGACATTACGTGTCACGTGTAGGGTTAGGGTTCGATATAGGGTTACAGTTAGGGTGAGGATTCTGGTTAGGGTTACGGGTAGGGTTAGGGTTAAAGTTAGGGCTAGGGTTAATGTGAGGTCCAAGGGCTCTCCAGGCGCTGAAGCCACAGCAGTGCAGTTTTCTCCCCAAAGGGCTGAGTGGAGTACACAGGAGAGGGTGCCGGACAGCATTAGTGTTTGGGCTCCAAGGCCAGAGAGGCATATGGGCCACTTTTTTTTAAGTCTCACGAATCCTCTTGCGCAGCGGCAGTAGCGCTCTGCAAATGACATGGTGGTGTTGCACGTTCCATGCCGACTGTTTCTGCACCGATTCTCCAACCCGTGTGCATGCTGTTGTCAGACTTTGGAATTGGGTCCCCACGGGGAAAAAGCCTTAGCTAACGTTAGGGTTCGGTCCAGGGAAGTCGCCAGGGATGAAGCGACACCACTGTTGTGAATTCCATGCAGGGCTGAAGTGAGGGTACACGGGCAGCTGCAGGTCTGGTGTAGAATTAGTGTGCTAGATAGGGTTCGGTGTAGGGTGAGGGTTGTGGTTAGGGTTACGTTTAGGGTTTGTATAGGTCCCAGGAGATTTCAGGTACCGAACCCACAGCAGAGCATTTGTCTCCCCGAAGGGCTGAGTGGACTACACAAGGTAGGTTGTCAGTCAGTATTAGTCTCTGGGTTTCTAGGCCAGACAAATGTATGGGCCACCCTTTGGGCAGGCCTCAGGAACCCTCTCATGTAGCTGCAGTCGCGCTTTGCAAATGACATGGTGGTGTTTCATGTTCCATGTCCGGTATTTCTGCTCTGATCGAACACGTGTGCCTGCTGTTGTCAGACTTTGGAATAGGGTCCCCATGGGGATAGACACATATCTAGGGTTAGGGGTCAGTCCAGGGAAGTCCCAGGGCCGAAGGGACTCCAGTGTTGTGATCTTCCTCTAAGGCTGATTTGAGGGCCCATGTGAGGTGGCACGTCAAGTATAGGGTTAGGGCTAGAGACAGCGTTAGGTCTAGGTTGAGGGTTATGGTTAGGGTTATGGTTGGTTAGGTCCCATGAGGCGCCAAGCTCTGAACTCACACCATAGCAGATGTCTCCCCGAAGGGCTAAGTGGAGTTTACAAGGGAGGGTGCCAGTCAGGATTATTCTTTGGGTTCCAAGGCCTGAAAAATGTACGGGCCACCCTTCCTGTAGGCCTCAGGAATCGTCTCGTGCGGCTGCAGTCGTGCTTTTCAAATGATATGGTGATGTTTCACGTTCCATGCCGACTATGTATGCACTGGTTCTCGAACCCGTGTACGTGCTTTTGTCAGACTTTGGAATTGGGTCCCCATGGGGAGAGAGCCTCAGCTAAGGTTAGGGTACGGTCCAGGGAAGTCGCCAGGGATGAAGCGACACCACTCTTGTGAATTCCATGGAGGGCTGAGGTGAGGGTACATGGGCAGCTGCAGGTCTGGTGTAGAATTAGGGTGCTAGATAGGGTTGAGTGTGGCGTGAGGGTTATGGTTATGGTTATGGTTATGGTTATGGTTACGGTTACGGTTAGGGTTTGGGTAGGTCCCAGGAGACTTCGGGCACTGAACCCACAGCAGAGTGGTTGTCTCCCCAAAGGGCTGAGTGGCTTACACAAGGAAGGTTGCCGGTCTGGATTAGTCCTTGGGTTCTTAGGCCAGACAGATATATGGGCCCCCCTAAAGGTAGGCCTCAGGAATCCTCTCATGTAGCTCTAGTTGCGCTTTGCAGATGACATGATGGTGTTCCATGTTCCATGGCGAGTATTTCTGCACCGATTCTCGAACCCGTGTCCGTGCTCTTATCAGACTTTGGAATTGGGTCCCCATGGGGAGAGAGCCTTATCTAGGTTTAGGATTTGGTCCCGGGAGGTCGCCAGGGCTGAATCGACACTAGTGTTGTGAATTCCATGCAGGGCTGAAGTGAGGGAATATTCATGGCTGTGAGTCGGCTGTAGTGTTAGTGTGCTGTTAGTGTGCTAGATAGGGTTAGGTGTAGGGTGAGGGTTATGGTTCGGACGACGGTTAGGGCTAGGTACCAGGAGACTCCAGGAACTGAACCCACAGCAGAGTAGTGTCTCCCTGAAGGGCCTAGTGGTGTAGACAAGGGAGGATGCCGGTCAGGATTAGTCTTTGGGTTCCAAAGCTAGACACACGTATGGGCCACCCGTCAGGTAGGCCTCAGGATTCGTCTCGTGCAGCTGCAGTCATGCTTTGCAAATGCCATGGTGATGTCCCAGGATCCACGCCAATTATTTCTGCACCGATTCTTGAACCCGTGTGCGTGCTGTTGTCAGACTTTGGAATTGGGTCCCCGTGGGGAGATGGCCTTAGCTAAGGTTAGAGTTCGGTCCAGGGAAGTCGCCAGGGATGAAGCGACACCAGTGTTGTGCATTCCGTGGAGGGCTGAAGTGAGGCAACATAGATGGCTTTGAGTTGGCTGTAGAGTTAGTGTGCTAGGTAGGGTTAGGTGTAGGATGAGGGTTATGGTTCGGGTGACAGTTAGGGTTAGGTACCAGGAGACTCCAGGAACTGAACCCACAGGGGAGTAGCTGTTTCCCTGGAGGGCTTCGTGGAGTACATAAGGGAGCGTTCCGGTTAGGATTAGTCTTTGGGTTCCAAGGCCAGACAACTCTATGGACCACTGGTCGTGTAGGCGTCAGTAATCCTCTCGGGCTGCCGCAGCTGGGCCTTGGAAACAACGTGGTGATGTATCAGGTTCCATGCCGAGTGATCCTGCACGGTTTCATGACCCCTGGCTCGTGGTGTTGTCAGACTTTGGTATTGGGTCCCCATGGGGAGAGAGCCTTACCTAGGTTTAGGTTTCGGTCCAGGGACATCACCAGGTCCGAAGCAACTCCAGTCTCGTGACCTCCCTGGAGGGCTGAAGTGAGGCCCCCTGCGATGGTGCAGCTCAAGTGTAGGATTAGGGTTTGAGATGGGGTTAGGTTTCGGTTGAGGGTCCTGGTTAGGGTTAGGGCACAGTTACAGTTAAGTCCCAGGAGGCTCCAGGTTCTGAACCCACAGCAGTGCAGTTGTCTCCCCAAAGGGCTGAGTGGAGGGCACAAGGGTGAGTGCTGGTTAGGATTAGTCTTTGGCTTCCCAGCCAGACAACCCTATGGCCCACTGGTCGGGTAGGCCTCAGGAATCCTCTCCGGCAGCTGCAGCCCAGCCTGGAAAGCGATACGGCGATGTTCCCGGTTCTATGCCGACTGATCCTGCACCTCTTCTTGACCCCAGGCGCGTGGTGGTGTCAGGCTTTGGTATTGGGACACGTGTAGAGAGCCTTAGCTAGGGTTACATTTTGTTCCAGGGACGTCACCAGGCAGGAAGCGACTCCAGTCTCGTGATCTCCCTCGAGGGCTGTATTTAGGGCCTATGCGAAGGTGCGGGTCCAGTGTAGGGTTAGGTTTCCAGATAGGTTTATGATCTGGTGAAGGGTTCTGGTTATGTTTCCGGTTAGGGGTAGGGGTAGGGTTTGGGTGAGGTCCCAGGAGGCTCCAGTTGGTGAACCCACAGCAGTGCAGTTGTCTCCCTAAGGGCTGAATGGAGGTCACAATGGAGGCTACCAGTCAGGATTAGTTTTGGGGTTCTAATGTCAGACAACTCTATGTGCCACTTTTCGTGTTGGCCTCAGGAATCTCTCCGGCAGCTGCAGCCAGGCCTGGCAAACGACATGGTGAGGTTCCAGGCTCTATACCAAGTGATCCTGCACTGCTTCCTGACCCCAAGCTTGTGGTATTGTCAGAATTTGGCATTGGGTCTCAATGGGGAGAGAGCCTTAGCTAGGGTTAGGTTTTGGTCCAGGGACGTCGCAAGGGTACAAGAGACTCCAGTCTCGTGAAGTCCCTCTATGGCTGAAATGAGGGCCCATGCGACATTGCTGGTCAAGTGTAGGGTTTGGGGTCGAGACAGGGTTACGTTTCGGTTGAGGATTCAGGTTAAGGTTATGGTTAGGATTAATGTTAGGGTTAGCTTTAGGGTGAGGGTGAGGTCCCAGGGTCTCCAAGCGCTGAACCCACAGCAGTGCATTTGTTCCCTGAAGGGCTGAGTTGAGGGGACAAGGGAGGTTCCTGGTCAGGAGTAGTCTTTGGCTTCCAAGGATAGAAAACTCCTTGGGCCGCTGGTCGTGTACGCATCGGGAATCCTTTTGGCAGCTGCAGCCAGTCGTTGGAAATGACATGGTGATGTTCTAGGTTCTATGCCGAGTGATCTTGCACCATTTCTGCACCCCAGGCGCATGGTGTTGTCAGACTTTCGTATTGGGTCCCCATGGGGAGAGAGCCTTAGCTACGGTTTGGGTTCGTTCGAGGGATGTCGCCAGGGCTGATGCGACTCCAGTCTCGTGATCTCCCTCAAGGGCTGAAATGAGGGCCCCTTTCGACAGTGCGGGTCAAGTGTAGGGTTAGGGTTCGAAATGGGGTTAAGTTTCGGTTGAGGGTTCTTGTTAGGGTAAGGTTAGTGTTCGGGTTAGGTTCCAGAATGCTCCAGGCACTGAACCCCCACAAGTGCAATTTTCTCCCCTAAGGGCTGAGTGGAGGGTTCAAGGGAGGTTGCAGGTCAGAATTAGTCTTTGGGTTCCAAGGCCAGGCAACTCTATTGGCCACTGACTGGTAGGTCAGGCCTCAGGAATGTCTCGGACAGTTTCAGCTGGGCCTTGGAAATGACATGGTGATGTTCCAGGTACTATGCCGACTGATCCTGCACTGCTTCATGACCCCAGGCGTGTGGTGTTGTCAGACTTTGGTATTGGGTCCCCGTGGAGAGAGAACCTTAGCTAGGGTTAGGGTTCGGTCCAGGGACGTCGTCAGGGCCCAAGAGACTCCAGTCTCATGATGTCCCTCAAGGGCTGAAATGCGGCCCCAGGCCATGGTGCGGTCATGTGGAGTGTTAGGGTTCAAGTTGGGGCTTGCGATCGGCTGAGGGTTCTCCTTAGGGGTAGGGTAGGGTTTCAGCTAAGTCCCAGAAGGCTCCAGGCGCTGAACGCACAGCAGTGCAGTTTCCTCCCTGAAGGTCTGAGTGGAGGGCACAAGGGAGGGGCCGGTCAGGATTAGTCTTTGTGTTCTGAGGCTAGACAACTCTTTGGGCCATTGTTGGGGTAGGCCTGAGGAATCATCTTGGGCAGCTGCGGCCGGGATTGGAAGCAACATGGTGATATTACTTGTTCTATGCCGAGTGATTCTGTACCGCTTCGTGACCCCAGGTGTGTGTGGTGTTGTCAGACTTTGGTATGGGGTCCCCATGGGGAAAGAGTCTTAGCTAGGACTCGGTTTCGGTACAGGGATGTCGCCAGGGTCCAAGCGACTCCAGTCTCCTGATCTGCCTCGAGGGCTTAAAGGAGGGCCCACGCGACATTACGTGTCACGTGTAGGGTTAGGGTTCGATATAGGGTTACAGTTAGGGTGAGGATTCTGGTTAGGGTTACGGGTAGGGTTAGGGTTAAAGTTAGGGCTAGGGTTAATGTGAGGTCCAAGGGCTCTCCAGGCGCTGAAGCCACAGCAGTGCAGTTTTCTCCCCAAAGGGCTGAGTGGAGTACACAGGAGAGGGTGCCGGACAGCATTAGTGTTTGGGCTCCAAGGCCAGAGAGGCATATGGGCCACTTTTTTTTAAGTCTCACGAATCCTCTTGCGCAGCGGCAGTAGCGCTCTGCAAATGACATGGTGGTGTTGCACGTTCCATGCCGACTGTTTCTGCACCGATTCTCCAACCCGTGTGCATGCTGTTGTCAGACTTTGGAATTGGGTCCCCACGGGGAAAAAGCCTTAGCTAACGTTAGGGTTCGGTCCAGGGAAGTCGCCAGGGATGAAGCGACACCACTGTTGTGAATTCCATGCAGGGCTGAAGTGAGGGTACACGGGCAGCTGCAGGTCTGGTGTAGAATTAGTGTGCTAGATAGGGTTCGGTGTAGGGTGAGGGTTGTGGTTAGGGTTACGTTTAGGGTTTGTATAGGTCCCAGGAGATTTCAGGTACCGAACCCACAGCAGAGCATTTGTCTCCCCGAAGGGCTGAGTGGACTACACAAGGTAGGTTGTCAGTCAGTATTAGTCTCTGGGTTTCTAGGCCAGACAAATGTATGGGCCACCCTTTGGGCAGGCCTCAGGAACCCTCTCATGTAGCTGCAGTCGCGCTTTGCAAATGACATGGTGGTGTTTCATGTTCCATGTCCGGTATTTCTGCTCTGATCGAACACGTGTGCCTGCTGTTGTCAGACTTTGGAATAGGGTCCCCATGGGGATAGACACATATCTAGGGTTAGGGGTCAGTCCAGGGAAGTCCCAGGGCCGAAGGGACTCCAGTGTTGTGATCTTCCTCTAAGGCTGATTTGAGGGCCCATGTGAGGTGGCACGTCAAGTATAGGGTTAGGGCTAGAGACAGCGTTAGGTCTAGGTTGAGGGTTATGGTTAGGGTTATGGTTGGTTAGGTCCCATGAGGCGCCAAGCTCTGAACTCACACCATAGCAGATGTCTCCCCGAAGGGCTAAGTGGAGTTTACAAGGGAGGGTGCCAGTCAGGATTATTCTTTGGGTTCCAAGGCCTGAAAAATGTACGGGCCACCCTTCCTGTAGGCCTCAGGAATCGTCTCGTGCGGCTGCAGTCGTGCTTTTCAAATGATATGGTGATGTTTCACGTTCCATGCCGACTATGTATGCACTGGTTCTCGAACCCGTGTACGTGCTTTTGTCAGACTTTGGAATTGGGTCCCCATGGGGAGAGAGCCTCAGCTAAGGTTAGGGTACGGTCCAGGGAAGTCGCCAGGGATGAAGCGACACCACTCTTGTGAATTCCATGGAGGGCTGAGGTGAGGGTACATGGGCAGCTGCAGGTCTGGTGTAGAATTAGGGTGCTAGATAGGGTTGAGTGTGGCGTGAGGGTTATGGTTATGGTTATGGTTATGGTTATGGTTACGGTTATGGTTATGGTTATGGTTACGGTTAGGGTTTGGGTAGGTCCCAGGAGACTTCGGGCACTGAACCCACAGCAGAGTGGTTGTCTCCCCAAAGGGCTGAGTGGCTTACACAAGGAAGGTTGCCGGTCTGGATTAGTCCTTGGGTTCTTAGGCCAGACAGATATATGGGCCCCCCTAAAGGTAGGCCTCAGGAATCCTCTCATGTAGCTCTAGTTGCGCTTTGCAGATGACATGATGGTGTTCCATGTTCCATGGCGAGTATTTCTGCACCGATTCTCGAACCCGTGTCCGTGCTCTTATCAGACTTTGGAATTGGGTCCCCGTGGGGAGAGAGCCTTATCTAGGTTTAGGATTTGGTCCCGGGAGGTCGCCAGGGCTGAATCGACACTAGTGTTGTGAATTCCATGCAGGGCTGAAGTGAGGGAATATTCATGGCTGTGAGTCGGCTGTAGTGTTAGTGTGCTGTTAGTGTGCTAGATAGGGTTAGGTGTAGGGTGAGGGTTATGGTTCGGACGACGGTTAGGGCTAGGTACCAGGAGACTCCAGGAACTGAACCCACAGCAGAGTAGTGTCTCCCTGAAGGGCCTAGTGGTGTAGACAAGGGAGGATGCCGGTCAGGATTAGTCTTTGGGTTCCAAAGCTAGACACACGTATGGGCCACCCGTCAGGTAGGCCTCAGGATTCGTCTCGTGCAGCTGCAGTCATGCTTTGCAAATGCCATGGTGATGTCCCAGGATCCACGCCAATTATTTCTGCACCGATTCTTGAACCCGTGTGCGTGCTGTTGTCAGACTTTGGAATTGGGTCCCCGTGGGGAGATGGCCTTAGCTAAGGTTAGAGTTCGGTCCAGGGAAGTCGCCAGGGATGAAGCGACACCAGTGTTGTGCATTCCGTGGAGGGCTGAAGTGAGGCAACATAGATGGCTTTGAGTTGGCTGTAGAGTTAGTGTGCTAGGTAGGGTTAGGTGTAGGATGAGGGTTATGGTTCGGGTGACAGTTAGGGTTAGGTACCAGGAGACTCCAGGAACTGAACCCACAGGGGAGTAGCTGTTTCCCTGGAGGGCTTCGTGGAGTACATAAGGGAGCGTTCCGGTTAGGATTAGTCTTTGGGTTCCAAGGCCAGACAACTCTATGGACCACTGGTCGTGTAGGCGTCAGTAATCCTCTCGGGCTGCCGCAGCTGGGCCTTGGAAACAACGTGGTGATGTATCAGGTTCCATGCCGAGTGATCCTGCACGGTTTCATGACCCCTGGCTCGTGGTGTTGTCAGACTTTGGTATTGGGTCCCCATGGGGAGAGAGCCTTACCTAGGTTTAGGTTTCGGTCCAGGGACATCACCAGGTCCGAAGCAACTCCAGTCTCGTGACCTCCCTGGAGGGCTGAAGTGAGGCCCCCTGCGATGGTGCAGCTCAAGTGTAGGATTAGGGTTTGAGATGGGGTTAGGTTTCGGTTGAGGGTCCTGGTTAGGGTTAGGGCACAGTTACAGTTAAGTCCCAGGAGGCTCCAGGTTCTGAACCCACAGCAGTGCAGTTGTCTCCCCAAAGGGCTGAGTGGAGGGCACAAGGGTGAGTGCTGGTTAGGATTAGTCTTTGGCTTCCCAGCCAGACAACCCTATGGCCCACTGGTCGGGTAGGCCTCAGGAATCCTCTCCGGCAGCTGCAGCCCAGCCTGGAAAGCGATACGGCGATGTTCCCGGTTCTATGCCGACTGATCCTGCACCTCTTCTTGACCCCAGGCGCGTGGTGGTGTCAGGCTTTGGTATTGGGACACGTGTAGAGAGCCTTAGCTAGGGTTACATTTTGTTCCAGGGACGTCACCAGGCAGGAAGCGACTCCAGTCTCGTGATCTCCCTCGAGGGCTGTATTTAGGGCCTATGCGAAGGTGCGGGTCCAGTGTAGGGTTAGGTTTCCAGATAGGTTTATGATCTGGTGAAGGGTTCTGGTTATGTTTCCGGTTAGGGGTAGGGGTAGGGTTTGGGTGAGGTCCCAGGAGGCTCCAGTTGGTGAACCCACAGCAGTGCAGTTGTCTCCCTAAGGGCTGAATGGAGGTCACAATGGAGGCTACCAGTCAGGATTAGTTTTGGGGTTCTAATGTCAGACAACTCTATGTGCCACTTTTCGTGTTGGCCTCAGGAATCTCTCCGGCAGCTGCAGCCAGGCCTGGCAAACGACATGGTGAGGTTCCAGGCTCTATACCAAGTGATCCTGCACTGCTTCCTGACCCCAAGCTTGTGGTATTGTCAGAATTTGGCATTGGGTCTCAATGGGGAGAGAGCCTTAGCTAGGGTTAGGTTTTGGTCCAGGGACGTCGCAAGGGTACAAGAGACTCCAGTCTCGTGAAGTCCCTCTATGGCTGAAATGAGGGCCCATGCGACATTGCTGGTCAAGTGTAGGGTTTGGGGTCGAGACAGGGTTACGTTTCGGTTGAGGATTCAGGTTAAGGTTATGGTTAGGATTAATGTTAGGGTTAGCTTTAGGGTGAGGGTGAGGTCCCAGGGTCTCCAAGCGCTGAACCCACAGCAGTGCATTTGTTCCCTGAAGGGCTGAGTTGAGGGGACAAGGGAGGTTCCTGGTCAGGAGTAGTCTTTGGCTTCCAAGGATAGAAAACTCCTTGGGCCGCTGGTCGTGTACGCATCGGGAATCCTTTTGGCAGCTGCAGCCAGTCGTTGGAAATGACATGGTGATGTTCTAGGTTCTATGCCGAGTGATCTTGCACCATTTCTGCACCCCAGGCGCATGGTGTTGTCAGACTTTCGTATTGGGTCCCCATGGGGAGAGAGCCTTAGCTACGGTTTGGGTTCGTTCGAGGGATGTCGCCAGGGCTGATGCGACTCCAGTCTCGTGATCTCCCTCAAGGGCTGAAATGAGGGCCCCTTTCGACAGTGCGGGTCAAGTGTAGGGTTAGGGTTCGAAATGGGGTTAAGTTTCGGTTGAGGGTTCTTGTTAGGGTAAGGTTAGTGTTCGGGTTAGGTTCCAGAATGCTCCAGGCACTGAACCCCCACAAGTGCAATTTTCTCCCCTAAGGGCTGAGTGGAGGGTTCAAGGGAGGTTGCAGGTCAGAATTAGTCTTTGGGTTCCAAGGCCAGGCAACTCTATTGGCCACTGACTGGTAGGTCAGGCCTCAGGAATGTCTCGGACAGTTTCAGCTGGGCCTTGGAAATGACATGGTGATGTTCCAGGTACTATGCCGACTGATCCTGCACTGCTTCATGACCCCAGGCGTGTGGTGTTGTCAGACTTTGGTATTGGGTCCCCGTGGAGAGAGAACCTTAGCTAGGGTTAGGGTTCGGTCCAGGGACGTCGTCAGGGCCCAAGAGACTCCAGTCTCATGATGTCCCTCAAGGGCTGAAATGCGGCCCCAGGCCATGGTGCGGTCATGTGGAGTGTTAGGGTTCAAGTTGGGGCTTGCGATCGGCTGAGGGTTCTCCTTAGGGGTAGGGTAGGGTTTCAGCTAAGTCCCAGAAGGCTCCAGGCGCTGAACGCACAGCAGTGCAGTTTCCTCCCTGAAGGTCTGAGTGGAGGGCACAAGGGAGGGGCCGGTCAGGATTAGTCTTTGTGTTCTGAGGCTAGACAACTCTTTGGGCCATTGTTGGGGTAGGCCTGAGGAATCATCTTGGGCAGCTGCGGCCGGGATTGGAAGCAACATGGTGATATTACTTGTTCTAAGCCGAGTGATTCTGTACCGCTTCGTGACCCCAGGTGTGTGTGGTGTTGTCAGACTTTGGTATGGGGTCCCCATGGGGAAAGAGTCTTAGCTAGGACTCGGTTTCGGTACAGGGATGTCGCCAGGGTCCAAGCGACTCCAGTCTCCTGATCTGCCTCGAGGGCTTAAAGGAGGGCCCACGCGACATTACGTGTCACGTGTAGGGTTAGGGTTCGATATAGGGTTACAGTTAGGGTGAGGATTCTGGTTAGGGTTACGGGTAGGGTTAGGGTTAAAGTTAGGGCTAGGGTTAATGTGAGGTCCAAGGGCTCTCCAGGCGCTGAAGCCACAGCAGTGCAGTTTTCTCCCCAAAGGGCTGAGTGGAGTACACAGGAGAGGGTGCCGGACAGCATTAGTGTTTGGGCTCCAAGGCCAGAGAGGCATATGGGCCACTTTTTTTTAAGTCTCACGAATCCTCTTGCGCAGCGGCAGTAGCGCTCTGCAAATGACATGGTGGTGTTGCACGTTCCATGCCGACTGTTTCTGCACCGATTCTCCAACCCGTGTGCATGCTGTTGTCAGACTTTGGAATTGGGTCCCCACGGGGAAAAAGCCTTAGCTAACGTTAGGGTTCGGTCCAGGGAAGTCGCCAGGGATGAAGCGACACCACTGTTGTGAATTCCATGCAGGGCTGAAGTGAGGGTACACGGGCAGCTGCAGGTCTGGTGTAGAATTAGTGTGCTAGATAGGGTTCGGTGTAGGGTGAGGGTTGTGGTTAGGGTTACGTTTAGGGTTTGTATAGGTCCCAGGAGATTTCAGGTACCGAACCCACAGCAGAGCATTTGTCTCCCCGAAGGGCTGAGTGGACTACACAAGGTAGGTTGTCAGTCAGTATTAGTCTCTGGGTTTCTAGGCCAGACAAATGTATGGGCCACCCTTTGGGCAGGCCTCAGGAACCCTCTCATGTAGCTGCAGTCGCGCTTTGCAAATGACATGGTGGTGTTTCATGTTCCATGTCCGGTATTTCTGCTCTGATCGAACACGTGTGCCTGCTGTTGTCAGACTTTGGAATAGGGTCCCCATGGGGATAGACACATATCTAGGGTTAGGGGTCAGTCCAGGGAAGTCCCAGGGCCGAAGGGACTCCAGTGTTGTGATCTTCCTCTAAGGCTGATTTGAGGGCCCATGTGAGGTGGCACGTCAAGTATAGGGTTAGGGCTAGAGACAGCGTTAGGTCTAGGTTGAGGGTTATGGTTAGGGTTATGGTTGGTTAGGTCCCATGAGGCGCCAAGCTCTGAACTCACACCATAGCAGATGTCTCCCCGAAGGGCTAAGTGGAGTTTACAAGGGAGGGTGCCAGTCAGGATTATTCTTTGGGTTCCAAGGCCTGAAAAATGTACGGGCCACCCTTCCTGTAGGCCTCAGGAATCGTCTCGTGCGGCTGCAGTCGTGCTTTTCAAATGATATGGTGATGTTTCACGTTCCATGCCGACTATGTATGCACTGGTTCTCGAACCCGTGTACGTGCTTTTGTCAGACTTTGGAATTGGGTCCCCATGGGGAGAGAGCCTCAGCTAAGGTTAGGGTACGGTCCAGGGAAGTCGCCAGGGATGAAGCGACACCACTCTTGTGAATTCCATGGAGGGCTGAGGTGAGGGTACATGGGCAGCTGCAGGTCTGGTGTAGAATTAGGGTGCTAGATAGGGTTGAGTGTGGCGTGAGGGTTATGGTTATGGTTATGGTTATGGTTATGGTTACGGTTACGGTTAGGGTTTGGGTAGGTCCCAGGAGACTTCGGGCACTGAACCCACAGCAGAGTGGTTGTCTCCCCAAAGGGCTGAGTGGCTTACACAAGGAAGGTTGCCGGTCTGGATTAGTCCTTGGGTTCTTAGGCCAGACAGATATATGGGCCCCCCTAAAGGTAGGCCTCAGGAATCCTCTCATGTAGCTCTAGTTGCGCTTTGCAGATGACATGATGGTGTTCCATGTTCCATGGCGAGTATTTCTGCACCGATTCTCGAACCCGTGTCCGTGCTCTTATCAGACTTTGGAATTGGGTCCCCATGGGGAGAGAGCCTTATCTAGGTTTAGGATTTGGTCCCGGGAGGTCGCCAGGGCTGAATCGACACTAGTGTTGTGAATTCCATGCAGGGCTGAAGTGAGGGAATATTCATGGCTGTGAGTCGGCTGTAGTGTTAGTGTGCTGTTAGTGTGCTAGATAGGGTTAGGTGTAGGGTGAGGGTTATGGTTCGGACGACGGTTAGGGCTAGGTACCAGGAGACTCCAGGAACTGAACCCACAGCAGAGTAGTGTCTCCCTGAAGGGCCTAGTGGTGTAGACAAGGGAGGATGCCGGTCAGGATTAGTCTTTGGGTTCCAAAGCTAGACACACGTATGGGCCACCCGTCAGGTAGGCCTCAGGATTCGTCTCGTGCAGCTGCAGTCATGCTTTGCAAATGCCATGGTGATGTCCCAGGATCCACGCCAATTATTTCTGCACCGATTCTTGAACCCGTGTGCGTGCTGTTGTCAGACTTTGGAATTGGGTCCCCGTGGGGAGATGGCCTTAGCTAAGGTTAGAGTTCGGTCCAGGGAAGTCGCCAGGGATGAAGCGACACCAGTGTTGTGCATTCCGTGGAGGGCTGAAGTGAGGCAACATAGATGGCTTTGAGTTGGCTGTAGAGTTAGTGTGCTAGGTAGGGTTAGGTGTAGGATGAGGGTTATGGTTCGGGTGACAGTTAGGGTTAGGTACCAGGAGACTCCAGGAACTGAACCCACAGGGGAGTAGCTGTTTCCCTGGAGGGCTTCGTGGAGTACATAAGGGAGCGTTCCGGTTAGGATTAGTCTTTGGGTTCCAAGGCCAGACAACTCTATGGACCACTGGTCGTGTAGGCGTCAGTAATCCTCTCGGGCTGCCGCAGCTGGGCCTTGGAAACAACGTGGTGATGTATCAGGTTCCATGCCGAGTGATCCTGCACGGTTTCATGACCCCTGGCTCGTGGTGTTGTCAGACTTTGGTATTGGGTCCCCATGGGGAGAGAGCCTTACCTAGGTTTAGGTTTCGGTCCAGGGACATCACCAGGTCCGAAGCAACTCCAGTCTCGTGACCTCCCTGGAGGGCTGAAGTGAGGCCCCCTGCGATGGTGCAGCTCAAGTGTAGGATTAGGGTTTGAGATGGGGTTAGGTTTCGGTTGAGGGTCCTGGTTAGGGTTAGGGCACAGTTACAGTTAAGTCCCAGGAGGCTCCAGGTTCTGAACCCACAGCAGTGCAGTTGTCTCCCCAAAGGGCTGAGTGGAGGGCACAAGGGTGAGTGCTGGTTAGGATTAGTCTTTGGCTTCCCAGCCAGACAACCCTATGGCCCACTGGTCGGGTAGGCCTCAGGAATCCTCTCCGGCAGCTGCAGCCCAGCCTGGAAAGCGATACGGCGATGTTCCCGGTTCTATGCCGACTGATCCTGCACCTCTTCTTGACCCCAGGCGCGTGGTGGTGTCAGGCTTTGGTATTGGGACACGTGTAGAGAGCCTTAGCTAGGGTTACATTTTGTTCCAGGGACGTCACCAGGCAGGAAGCGACTCCAGTCTCGTGATCTCCCTCGAGGGCTGTATTTAGGGCCTATGCGAAGGTGCGGGTCCAGTGTAGGGTTAGGTTTCCAGATAGGTTTATGATCTGGTGAAGGGTTCTGGTTATGTTTCCGGTTAGGGGTAGGGGTAGGGTTTGGGTGAGGTCCCAGGAGGCTCCAGTTGGTGAACCCACAGCAGTGCAGTTGTCTCCCTAAGGGCTGAATGGAGGTCACAATGGAGGCTACCAGTCAGGATTAGTTTTGGGGTTCTAATGTCAGACAACTCTATGTGCCACTTTTCGTGTTGGCCTCAGGAATCTCTCCGGCAGCTGCAGCCAGGCCTGGCAAACGACATGGTGAGGTTCCAGGCTCTATACCAAGTGATCCTGCACTGCTTCCTGACCCCAAGCTTGTGGTATTGTCAGAATTTGGCATTGGGTCTCAATGGGGAGAGAGCCTTAGCTAGGGTTAGGTTTTGGTCCAGGGACGTCGCAAGGGTACAAGAGACTCCAGTCTCGTGAAGTCCCTCTATGGCTGAAATGAGGGCCCATGCGACATTGCTGGTCAAGTGTAGGGTTTGGGGTCGAGACAGGGTTACGTTTCGGTTGAGGATTCAGGTTAAGGTTATGGTTAGGATTAATGTTAGGGTTAGCTTTAGGGTGAGGGTGAGGTCCCAGGGTCTCCAAGCGCTGAACCCACAGCAGTGCATTTGTTCCCTGAAGGGCTGAGTTGAGGGGACAAGGGAGGTTCCTGGTCAGGAGTAGTCTTTGGCTTCCAAGGATAGAAAACTCCTTGGGCCGCTGGTCGTGTACGCATCGGGAATCCTTTTGGCAGCTGCAGCCAGTCGTTGGAAATGACATGGTGATGTTCTAGGTTCTATGCCGAGTGATCTTGCACCATTTCTGCACCCCAGGCGCATGGTGTTGTCAGACTTTCGTATTGGGTCCCCATGGGGAGAGAGCCTTAGCTACGGTTTGGGTTCGTTCGAGGGATGTCGCCAGGGCTGATGCGACTCCAGTCTCGTGATCTCCCTCAAGGGCTGAAATGAGGGCCCCTTTCGACAGTGCGGGTCAAGTGTAGGGTTAGGGTTCGAAATGGGGTTAAGTTTCGGTTGAGGGTTCTTGTTAGGGTAAGGTTAGTGTTCGGGTTAGGTTCCAGAATGCTCCAGGCACTGAACCCCCACAAGTGCAATTTTCTCCCCTAAGGGCTGAGTGGAGGGTTCAAGGGAGGTTGCAGGTCAGAATTAGTCTTTGGGTTCCAAGGCCAGGCAACTCTATTGGCCACTGACTGGTAGGTCAGGCCTCAGGAATGTCTCGGACAGTTTCAGCTGGGCCTTGGAAATGACATGGTGATGTTCCAGGTACTATGCCGACTGATCCTGCACTGCTTCATGACCCCAGGCGTGTGGTGTTGTCAGACTTTGGTATTGGGTCCCCGTGGAGAGAGAACCTTAGCTAGGGTTAGGGTTCGGTCCAGGGACGTCGTCAGGGCCCAAGAGACTCCAGTCTCATGATGTCCCTCAAGGGCTGAAATGCGGCCCCAGGCCATGGTGCGGTCATGTGGAGTGTTAGGGTTCAAGTTGGGGCTTGCGATCGGCTGAGGGTTCTCCTTAGGGGTAGGGTAGGGTTTCAGCTAAGTCCCAGAAGGCTCCAGGCGCTGAACGCACAGCAGTGCAGTTTCCTCCCTGAAGGTCTGAGTGGAGGGCACAAGGGAGGGGCCGGTCAGGATTAGTCTTTGTGTTCTGAGGCTAGACAACTCTTTGGGCCATTGTTGGGGTAGGCCTGAGGAATCATCTTGGGCAGCTGCGGCCGGGATTGGAAGCAACATGGTGATATTACTTGTTCTAAGCCGAGTGATTCTGTACCGCTTCGTGACCCCAGGTGTGTGTGGTGTTGTCAGACTTTGGTATGGGGTCCCCATGGGGAAAGAGTCTTAGCTAGGACTCGGTTTCGGTACAGGGATGTCGCCAGGGTCCAAGCGACTCCAGTCTCCTGATCTGCCTCGAGGGCTTAAAGGAGGGCCCACGCGACATTACGTGTCACGTGTAGGGTTAGGGTTCGATATAGGGTTACAGTTAGGGTGAGGATTCTGGTTAGGGTTACGGGTAGGGTTAGGGTTAAAGTTAGGGCTAGGGTTAATGTGAGGTCCAAGGGCTCTCCAGGCGCTGAAGCCACAGCAGTGCAGTTTTCTCCCCAAAGGGCTGAGTGGAGTACACAGGAGAGGGTGCCGGACAGCATTAGTGTTTGGGCTCCAAGGCCAGAGAGGCATATGGGCCACTTTTTTTTAAGTCTCACGAATCCTCTTGCGCAGCGGCAGTAGCGCTCTGCAAATGACATGGTGGTGTTGCACGTTCCATGCCGACTGTTTCTGCACCGATTCTCCAACCCGTGTGCATGCTGTTGTCAGACTTTGGAATTGGGTCCCCACGGGGAAAAAGCCTTAGCTAACGTTAGGGTTCGGTCCAGGGAAGTCGCCAGGGATGAAGCGACACCACTGTTGTGAATTCCATGCAGGGCTGAAGTGAGGGTACACGGGCAGCTGCAGGTCTGGTGTAGAATTAGTGTGCTAGATAGGGTTCGGTGTAGGGTGAGGGTTGTGGTTAGGGTTACGTTTAGGGTTTGTATAGGTCCCAGGAGATTTCAGGTACCGAACCCACAGCAGAGCATTTGTCTCCCCGAAGGGCTGAGTGGACTACACAAGGTAGGTTGTCAGTCAGTATTAGTCTCTGGGTTTCTAGGCCAGACAAATGTATGGGCCACCCTTTGGGCAGGCCTCAGGAACCCTCTCATGTAGCTGCAGTCGCGCTTTGCAAATGACATGGTGGTGTTTCATGTTCCATGTCCGGTATTTCTGCTCTGATCGAACACGTGTGCCTGCTGTTGTCAGACTTTGGAATAGGGTCCCCATGGGGATAGACACATATCTAGGGTTAGGGGTCAGTCCAGGGAAGTCCCAGGGCCGAAGGGACTCCAGTGTTGTGATCTTCCTCTAAGGCTGATTTGAGGGCCCATGTGAGGTGGCACGTCAAGTATAGGGTTAGGGCTAGAGACAGCGTTAGGTCTAGGTTGAGGGTTATGGTTAGGGTTATGGTTGGTTAGGTCCCATGAGGCGCCAAGCTCTGAACTCACACCATAGCAGATGTCTCCCCGAAGGGCTAAGTGGAGTTTACAAGGGAGGGTGCCAGTCAGGATTATTCTTTGGGTTCCAAGGCCTGAAAAATGTACGGGCCACCCTTCCTGTAGGCCTCAGGAATCGTCTCGTGCGGCTGCAGTCGTGCTTTTCAAATGATATGGTGATGTTTCACGTTCCATGCCGACTATGTATGCACTGGTTCTCGAACCCGTGTACGTGCTTTTGTCAGACTTTGGAATTGGGTCCCCATGGGGAGAGAGCCTCAGCTAAGGTTAGGGTACGGTCCAGGGAAGTCGCCAGGGATGAAGCGACACCACTCTTGTGAATTCCATGGAGGGCTGAGGTGAGGGTACATGGGCAGCTGCAGGTCTGGTGTAGAATTAGGGTGCTAGATAGGGTTGAGTGTGGCGTGAGGGTTATGGTTATGGTTATGGTTATGGTTATGGTTATGGTTATGGTTACGGTTAGGGTTTGGGTAGGTCCCAGGAGACTTCGGGCACTGAACCCACAGCAGAGTGGTTGTCTCCCCAAAGGGCTGAGTGGCTTACACAAGGAAGGTTGCCGGTCTGGATTAGTCCTTGGGTTCTTAGGCCAGACAGATATATGGGCCCCCCTAAAGGTAGGCCTCAGGAATCCTCTCATGTAGCTCTAGTTGCGCTTTGCAGATGACATGATGGTGTTCCATGTTCCATGGCGAGTATTTCTGCACCGATTCTCGAACCCGTGTCCGTGCTCTTATCAGACTTTGGAATTGGGTCCCCGTGGGGAGAGAGCCTTATCTAGGTTTAGGATTTGGTCCCGGGAGGTCGCCAGGGCTGAATCGACACTAGTGTTGTGAATTCCATGCAGGGCTGAAGTGAGGGAATATTCATGGCTGTGAGTCGGCTGTAGTGTTAGTGTGCTGTTAGTGTGCTAGATAGGGTTAGGTGTAGGGTGAGGGTTATGGTTCGGACGACGGTTAGGGCTAGGTACCAGGAGACTCCAGGAACTGAACCCACAGCAGAGTAGTGTCTCCCTGAAGGGCCTAGTGGTGTAGACAAGGGAGGATGCCGGTCAGGATTAGTCTTTGGGTTCCAAAGCTAGACACACGTATGGGCCACCCGTCAGGTAGGCCTCAGGATTCGTCTCGTGCAGCTGCAGTCATGCTTTGCAAATGCCATGGTGATGTCCCAGGATCCACGCCAATTATTTCTGCACCGATTCTTGAACCCGTGTGCGTGCTGTTGTCAGACTTTGGAATTGGGTCCCCGTGGGGAGATGGCCTTAGCTAAGGTTAGAGTTCGGTCCAGGGAAGTCGCCAGGGATGAAGCGACACCAGTGTTGTGCATTCCGTGGAGGGCTGAAGTGAGGCAACATAGATGGCTTTGAGTTGGCTGTAGAGTTAGTGTGCTAGGTAGGGTTAGGTGTAGGATGAGGGTTATGGTTCGGGTGACAGTTAGGGTTAGGTACCAGGAGACTCCAGGAACTGAACCCACAGGGGAGTAGCTGTTTCCCTGGAGGGCTTCGTGGAGTACATAAGGGAGCGTTCCGGTTAGGATTAGTCTTTGGGTTCCAAGGCCAGACAACTCTATGGACCACTGGTCGTGTAGGCGTCAGTAATCCTCTCGGGCTGCCGCAGCTGGGCCTTGGAAACAACGTGGTGATGTATCAGGTTCCATGCCGAGTGATCCTGCACGGTTTCATGACCCCTGGCTCGTGGTGTTGTCAGACTTTGGTATTGGGTCCCCATGGGGAGAGAGCCTTACCTAGGTTTAGGTTTCGGTCCAGGGACATCACCAGGTCCGAAGCAACTCCAGTCTCGTGACCTCCCTGGAGGGCTGAAGTGAGGCCCCCTGCGATGGTGCAGCTCAAGTGTAGGATTAGGGTTTGAGATGGGGTTAGGTTTCGGTTGAGGGTCCTGGTTAGGGTTAGGGCACAGTTACAGTTAAGTCCCAGGAGGCTCCAGGTTCTGAACCCACAGCAGTGCAGTTGTCTCCCCAAAGGGCTGAGTGGAGGGCACAAGGGTGAGTGCTGGTTAGGATTAGTCTTTGGCTTCCCAGCCAGACAACCCTATGGCCCACTGGTCGGGTAGGCCTCAGGAATCCTCTCCGGCAGCTGCAGCCCAGCCTGGAAAGCGATACGGCGATGTTCCCGGTTCTATGCCGACTGATCCTGCACCTCTTCTTGACCCCAGGCGCGTGGTGGTGTCAGGCTTTGGTATTGGGACACGTGTAGAGAGCCTTAGCTAGGGTTACATTTTGTTCCAGGGACGTCACCAGGCAGGAAGCGACTCCAGTCTCGTGATCTCCCTCGAGGGCTGTATTTAGGGCCTATGCGAAGGTGCGGGTCCAGTGTAGGGTTAGGTTTCCAGATAGGTTTATGATCTGGTGAAGGGTTCTGGTTATGTTTCCGGTTAGGGGTAGGGGTAGGGTTTGGGTGAGGTCCCAGGAGGCTCCAGTTGGTGAACCCACAGCAGTGCAGTTGTCTCCCTAAGGGCTGAATGGAGGTCACAATGGAGGCTACCAGTCAGGATTAGTTTTGGGGTTCTAATGTCAGACAACTCTATGTGCCACTTTTCGTGTTGGCCTCAGGAATCTCTCCGGCAGCTGCAGCCAGGCCTGGCAAACGACATGGTGAGGTTCCAGGCTCTATACCAAGTGATCCTGCACTGCTTCCTGACCCCAAGCTTGTGGTATTGTCAGAATTTGGCATTGGGTCTCAATGGGGAGAGAGCCTTAGCTAGGGTTAGGTTTTGGTCCAGGGACGTCGCAAGGGTACAAGAGACTCCAGTCTCGTGAAGTCCCTCTATGGCTGAAATGAGGGCCCATGCGACATTGCTGGTCAAGTGTAGGGTTTGGGGTCGAGACAGGGTTACGTTTCGGTTGAGGATTCAGGTTAAGGTTATGGTTAGGATTAATGTTAGGGTTAGCTTTAGGGTGAGGGTGAGGTCCCAGGGTCTCCAAGCGCTGAACCCACAGCAGTGCATTTGTTCCCTGAAGGGCTGAGTTGAGGGGACAAGGGAGGTTCCTGGTCAGGAGTAGTCTTTGGCTTCCAAGGATAGAAAACTCCTTGGGCCGCTGGTCGTGTACGCATCGGGAATCCTTTTGGCAGCTGCAGCCAGTCGTTGGAAATGACATGGTGATGTTCTAGGTTCTATGCCGAGTGATCTTGCACCATTTCTGCACCCCAGGCGCATGGTGTTGTCAGACTTTCGTATTGGGTCCCCATGGGGAGAGAGCCTTAGCTACGGTTTGGGTTCGTTCGAGGGATGTCGCCAGGGCTGATGCGACTCCAGTCTCGTGATCTCCCTCAAGGGCTGAAATGAGGGCCCCTTTCGACAGTGCGGGTCAAGTGTAGGGTTAGGGTTCGAAATGGGGTTAAGTTTCGGTTGAGGGTTCTTGTTAGGGTAAGGTTAGTGTTCGGGTTAGGTTCCAGAATGCTCCAGGCACTGAACCCCCACAAGTGCAATTTTCTCCCCTAAGGGCTGAGTGGAGGGTTCAAGGGAGGTTGCAGGTCAGAATTAGTCTTTGGGTTCCAAGGCCAGGCAACTCTATTGGCCACTGACTGGTAGGTCAGGCCTCAGGAATGTCTCGGACAGTTTCAGCTGGGCCTTGGAAATGACATGGTGATGTTCCAGGTACTATGCCGACTGATCCTGCACTGCTTCATGACCCCAGGCGTGTGGTGTTGTCAGACTTTGGTATTGGGTCCCCGTGGAGAGAGAACCTTAGCTAGGGTTAGGGTTCGGTCCAGGGACGTCGTCAGGGCCCAAGAGACTCCAGTCTCATGATGTCCCTCAAGGGCTGAAATGCGGCCCCAGGCCATGGTGCGGTCATGTGGAGTGTTAGGGTTCAAGTTGGGGCTTGCGATCGGCTGAGGGTTCTCCTTAGGGGTAGGGTAGGGTTTCAGCTAAGTCCCAGAAGGCTCCAGGCGCTGAACGCACAGCAGTGCAGTTTCCTCCCTGAAGGTCTGAGTGGAGGGCACAAGGGAGGGGCCGGTCAGGATTAGTCTTTGTGTTCTGAGGCTAGACAACTCTTTGGGCCATTGTTGGGGTAGGCCTGAGGAATCATCTTGGGCAGCTGCGGCCGGGATTGGAAGCAACATGGTGATATTACTTGTTCTAAGCCGAGTGATTCTGTACCGCTTCGTGACCCCAGGTGTGTGTGGTGTTGTCAGACTTTGGTATGGGGTCCCCATGGGGAAAGAGTCTTAGCTAGGACTCGGTTTCGGTACAGGGATGTCGCCAGGGTCCAAGCGACTCCAGTCTCCTGATCTGCCTCGAGGGCTTAAAGGAGGGCCCACGCGACATTACGTGTCACGTGTAGGGTTAGGGTTCGATATAGGGTTACAGTTAGGGTGAGGATTCTGGTTAGGGTTACGGGTAGGGTTAGGGTTAAAGTTAGGGCTAGGGTTAATGTGAGGTCCAAGGGCTCTCCAGGCGCTGAAGCCACAGCAGTGCAGTTTTCTCCCCAAAGGGCTGAGTGGAGTACACAGGAGAGGGTGCCGGACAGCATTAGTGTTTGGGCTCCAAGGCCAGAGAGGCATATGGGCCACTTTTTTTTAAGTCTCACGAATCCTCTTGCGCAGCGGCAGTAGCGCTCTGCAAATGACATGGTGGTGTTGCACGTTCCATGCCGACTGTTTCTGCACCGATTCTCCAACCCGTGTGCATGCTGTTGTCAGACTTTGGAATTGGGTCCCCACGGGGAAAAAGCCTTAGCTAACGTTAGGGTTCGGTCCAGGGAAGTCGCCAGGGATGAAGCGACACCACTGTTGTGAATTCCATGCAGGGCTGAAGTGAGGGTACACGGGCAGCTGCAGGTCTGGTGTAGAATTAGTGTGCTAGATAGGGTTCGGTGTAGGGTGAGGGTTGTGGTTAGGGTTACGTTTAGGGTTTGTATAGGTCCCAGGAGATTTCAGGTACCGAACCCACAGCAGAGCATTTGTCTCCCCGAAGGGCTGAGTGGACTACACAAGGTAGGTTGTCAGTCAGTATTAGTCTCTGGGTTTCTAGGCCAGACAAATGTATGGGCCACCCTTTGGGCAGGCCTCAGGAACCCTCTCATGTAGCTGCAGTCGCGCTTTGCAAATGACATGGTGGTGTTTCATGTTCCATGTCCGGTATTTCTGCTCTGATCGAACACGTGTGCCTGCTGTTGTCAGACTTTGGAATAGGGTCCCCATGGGGATAGACACATATCTAGGGTTAGGGGTCAGTCCAGGGAAGTCCCAGGGCCGAAGGGACTCCAGTGTTGTGATCTTCCTCTAAGGCTGATTTGAGGGCCCATGTGAGGTGGCACGTCAAGTATAGGGTTAGGGCTAGAGACAGCGTTAGGTCTAGGTTGAGGGTTATGGTTAGGGTTATGGTTGGTTAGGTCCCATGAGGCGCCAAGCTCTGAACTCACACCATAGCAGATGTCTCCCCGAAGGGCTAAGTGGAGTTTACAAGGGAGGGTGCCAGTCAGGATTATTCTTTGGGTTCCAAGGCCTGAAAAATGTACGGGCCACCCTTCCTGTAGGCCTCAGGAATCGTCTCGTGCGGCTGCAGTCGTGCTTTTCAAATGATATGGTGATGTTTCACGTTCCATGCCGACTATGTATGCACTGGTTCTCGAACCCGTGTACGTGCTTTTGTCAGACTTTGGAATTGGGTCCCCATGGGGAGAGAGCCTCAGCTAAGGTTAGGGTACGGTCCAGGGAAGTCGCCAGGGATGAAGCGACACCACTCTTGTGAATTCCATGGAGGGCTGAGGTGAGGGTACATGGGCAGCTGCAGGTCTGGTGTAGAATTAGGGTGCTAGATAGGGTTGAGTGTGGCGTGAGGGTTATGGTTATGGTTATGGTTATGGTTATGGTTACGGTTACGGTTAGGGTTTGGGTAGGTCCCAGGAGACTTCGGGCACTGAACCCACAGCAGAGTGGTTGTCTCCCCAAAGGGCTGAGTGGCTTACACAAGGAAGGTTGCCGGTCTGGATTAGTCCTTGGGTTCTTAGGCCAGACAGATATATGGGCCCCCCTAAAGGTAGGCCTCAGGAATCCTCTCATGTAGCTCTAGTTGCGCTTTGCAGATGACATGATGGTGTTCCATGTTCCATGGCGAGTATTTCTGCACCGATTCTCGAACCCGTGTCCGTGCTCTTATCAGACTTTGGAATTGGGTCCCCGTGGGGAGAGAGCCTTATCTAGGTTTAGGATTTGGTCCCGGGAGGTCGCCAGGGCTGAATCGACACTAGTGTTGTGAATTCCATGCAGGGCTGAAGTGAGGGAATATTCATGGCTGTGAGTCGGCTGTAGTGTTAGTGTGCTGTTAGTGTGCTAGATAGGGTTAGGTGTAGGGTGAGGGTTATGGTTCGGACGACGGTTAGGGCTAGGTACCAGGAGACTCCAGGAACTGAACCCACAGCAGAGTAGTGTCTCCCTGAAGGGCCTAGTGGTGTAGACAAGGGAGGATGCCGGTCAGGATTAGTCTTTGGGTTCCAAAGCTAGACACACGTATGGGCCACCCGTCAGGTAGGCCTCAGGATTCGTCTCGTGCAGCTGCAGTCATGCTTTGCAAATGCCATGGTGATGTCCCAGGATCCACGCCAATTATTTCTGCACCGATTCTTGAACCCGTGTGCGTGCTGTTGTCAGACTTTGGAATTGGGTCCCCGTGGGGAGATGGCCTTAGCTAAGGTTAGAGTTCGGTCCAGGGAAGTCGCCA
Source organism: Panthera pardus (assembly GCF_024362965.1). Lineage (NCBI taxonomy): Eukaryota > Metazoa > Chordata > Mammalia > Carnivora > Felidae > Panthera > Panthera pardus. Next base: position 23,043 of record NW_026526949.1, on the reverse strand, counting down.
GGGATGAAGCGACACCAGTGTTGTGCATTCCGTGGAGGGCTGAAGTGAGGCAACATAGATGGCTTTGAGTTGGCTGTAGAGTTAGTGTGCTAGGTAGGGTTAGGTGTAGGATGAGGGTTATGGTTCGGGTGACAGTTAGGGTTAGGTACCAGGAGACTCCAGGAACTGAACCCACAGGGGAGTAGCTGTTTCCCTGGAGGGCTTCGTGGAGTACATAAGGGAGCGTTCCGGTTAGGATTAGTCTTTGGGTTCCAAGGCCAGACAACTCTATGGACCACTGGTCGTGTAGGCGTCAGTAATCCTCTCGGGCTGCCGCAGCTGGGCCTTGGAAACAACGTGGTGATGTATCAGGTTCCATGCCGAGTGATCCTGCACGGTTTCATGACCCCTGGCTCGTGGTGTTGTCAGACTTTGGTATTGGGTCCCCATGGGGAGAGAGCCTTACCTAGGTTTAGGTTTCGGTCCAGGGACATCACCAGGTCCGAAGCAACTCCAGTCTCGTGACCTCCCTGGAGGGCTGAAGTGAGGCCCCCTGCGATGGTGCAGCTCAAGTGTAGGATTAGGGTTTGAGATGGGGTTAGGTTTCGGTTGAGGGTCCTGGTTAGGGTTAGGGCACAGTTACAGTTAAGTCCCAGGAGGCTCCAGGTTCTGAACCCACAGCAGTGCAGTTGTCTCCCCAAAGGGCTGAGTGGAGGGCACAAGGGTGAGTGCTGGTTAGGATTAGTCTTTGGCTTCCCAGCCAGACAACCCTATGGCCCACTGGTCGGGTAGGCCTCAGGAATCCTCTCCGGCAGCTGCAGCCCAGCCTGGAAAGCGATACGGCGATGTTCCCGGTTCTATGCCGACTGATCCTGCACCTCTTCTTGACCCCAGGCGCGTGGTGGTGTCAGGCTTTGGTATTGGGACACGTGTAGAGAGCCTTAGCTAGGGTTACATTTTGTTCCAGGGACGTCACCAGGCAGGAAGCGACTCCAGTCTCGTGATCTCCCTCGAGGGCTGTATTTAGGGCCTATGCGAAGGTGCGGGTCCAGTGTAGGGTTAGGTTTCCAGATAGGTTTATGATCTGGTGAAGGGTTCTGGTTATGTTTCCGGTTAGGGGTAGGGGTAGGGTTTGGGTGAGGTCCCAGGAGGCTCCAGTTGGTGAACCCACAGCAGTGCAGTTGTCTCCCTAAGGGCTGAATGGAGGTCACAATGGAGGCTACCAGTCAGGATTAGTTTTGGGGTTCTAATGTCAGACAACTCTATGTGCCACTTTTCGTGTTGGCCTCAGGAATCTCTCCGGCAGCTGCAGCCAGGCCTGGCAAACGACATGGTGAGGTTCCAGGCTCTATACCAAGTGATCCTGCACTGCTTCCTGACCCCAAGCTTGTGGTATTGTCAGAATTTGGCATTGGGTCTCAATGGGGAGAGAGCCTTAGCTAGGGTTAGGTTTTGGTCCAGGGACGTCGCAAGGGTACAAGAGACTCCAGTCTCGTGAAGTCCCTCTATGGCTGAAATGAGGGCCCATGCGACATTGCTGGTCAAGTGTAGGGTTTGGGGTCGAGACAGGGTTACGTTTCGGTTGAGGATTCAGGTTAAGGTTATGGTTAGGATTAATGTTAGGGTTAGCTTTAGGGTGAGGGTGAGGTCCCAGGGTCTCCAAGCGCTGAACCCACAGCAGTGCATTTGTTCCCTGAAGGGCTGAGTTGAGGGGACAAGGGAGGTTCCTGGTCAGGAGTAGTCTTTGGCTTCCAAGGATAGAAAACTCCTTGGGCCGCTGGTCGTGTACGCATCGGGAATCCTTTTGGCAGCTGCAGCCAGTCGTTGGAAATGACATGGTGATGTTCTAGGTTCTATGCCGAGTGATCTTGCACCATTTCTGCACCCCAGGCGCATGGTGTTGTCAGACTTTCGTATTGGGTCCCCATGGGGAGAGAGCCTTAGCTACGGTTTGGGTTCGTTCGAGGGATGTCGCCAGGGCTGATGCGACTCCAGTCTCGTGATCTCCCTCAAGGGCTGAAATGAGGGCCCCTTTCGACAGTGCGGGTCAAGTGTAGGGTTAGGGTTCGAAATGGGGTTAAGTTTCGGTTGAGGGTTCTTGTTAGGGTAAGGTTAGTGTTCGGGTTAGGTTCCAGAATGCTCCAGGCACTGAACCCCCACAAGTGCAATTTTCTCCCCTAAGGGCTGAGTGGAGGGTTCAAGGGAGGTTGCAGGTCAGAATTAGTCTTTGGGTTCCAAGGCCAGGCAACTCTATTGGCCACTGACTGGTAGGTCAGGCCTCAGGAATGTCTCGGACAGTTTCAGCTGGGCCTTGGAAATGACATGGTGATGTTCCAGGTACTATGCCGACTGATCCTGCACTGCTTCATGACCCCAGGCGTGTGGTGTTGTCAGACTTTGGTATTGGGTCCCCGTGGAGAGAGAACCTTAGCTAGGGTTAGGGTTCGGTCCAGGGACGTCGTCAGGGCCCAAGAGACTCCAGTCTCATGATGTCCCTCAAGGGCTGAAATGCGGCCCCAGGCCATGGTGCGGTCATGTGGAGTGTTAGGGTTCAAGTTGGGGCTTGCGATCGGCTGAGGGTTCTCCTTAGGGGTAGGGTAGGGTTTCAGCTAAGTCCCAGAAGGCTCCAGGCGCTGAACGCACAGCAGTGCAGTTTCCTCCCTGAAGGTCTGAGTGGAGGGCACAAGGGAGGGGCCGGTCAGGATTAGTCTTTGTGTTCTGAGGCTAGACAACTCTTTGGGCCATTGTTGGGGTAGGCCTGAGGAATCATCTTGGGCAGCTGCGGCCGGGATTGGAAGCAACATGGTGATATTACTTGTTCTAAGCCGAGTGATTCTGTACCGCTTCGTGACCCCAGGTGTGTGTGGTGTTGTCAGACTTTGGTATGGGGTCCCCATGGGGAAAGAGTCTTAGCTAGGACTCGGTTTCGGTACAGGGATGTCGCCAGGGTCCAAGCGACTCCAGTCTCCTGATCTGCCTCGAGGGCTTAAAGGAGGGCCCACGCGACATTACGTGTCACGTGTAGGGTTAGGGTTCGATATAGGGTTACAGTTAGGGTGAGGATTCTGGTTAGGGTTACGGGTAGGGTTAGGGTTAAAGTTAGGGCTAGGGTTAATGTGAGGTCCAAGGGCTCTCCAGGCGCTGAAGCCACAGCAGTGCAGTTTTCTCCCCAAAGGGCTGAGTGGAGTACACAGGAGAGGGTGCCGGACAGCATTAGTGTTTGGGCTCCAAGGCCAGAGAGGCATATGGGCCACTTTTTTTTAAGTCTCACGAATCCTCTTGCGCAGCGGCAGTAGCGCTCTGCAAATGACATGGTGGTGTTGCACGTTCCATGCCGACTGTTTCTGCACCGATTCTCCAACCCGTGTGCATGCTGTTGTCAGACTTTGGAATTGGGTCCCCACGGGGAAAAAGCCTTAGCTAACGTTAGGGTTCGGTCCAGGGAAGTCGCCAGGGATGAAGCGACACCACTGTTGTGAATTCCATGCAGGGCTGAAGTGAGGGTACACGGGCAGCTGCAGGTCTGGTGTAGAATTAGTGTGCTAGATAGGGTTCGGTGTAGGGTGAGGGTTGTGGTTAGGGTTACGTTTAGGGTTTGTATAGGTCCCAGGAGATTTCAGGTACCGAACCCACAGCAGAGCATTTGTCTCCCCGAAGGGCTGAGTGGACTACACAAGGTAGGTTGTCAGTCAGTATTAGTCTCTGGGTTTCTAGGCCAGACAAATGTATGGGCCACCCTTTGGGCAGGCCTCAGGAACCCTCTCATGTAGCTGCAGTCGCGCTTTGCAAATGACATGGTGGTGTTTCATGTTCCATGTCCGGTATTTCTGCTCTGATCGAACACGTGTGCCTGCTGTTGTCAGACTTTGGAATAGGGTCCCCATGGGGATAGACACATATCTAGGGTTAGGGGTCAGTCCAGGGAAGTCCCAGGGCCGAAGGGACTCCAGTGTTGTGATCTTCCTCTAAGGCTGATTTGAGGGCCCATGTGAGGTGGCACGTCAAGTATAGGGTTAGGGCTAGAGACAGCGTTAGGTCTAGGTTGAGGGTTATGGTTAGGGTTATGGTTGGTTAGGTCCCATGAGGCGCCAAGCTCTGAACTCACACCATAGCAGATGTCTCCCCGAAGGGCTAAGTGGAGTTTACAAGGGAGGGTGCCAGTCAGGATTATTCTTTGGGTTCCAAGGCCTGAAAAATGTACGGGCCACCCTTCCTGTAGGCCTCAGGAATCGTCTCGTGCGGCTGCAGTCGTGCTTTTCAAATGATATGGTGATGTTTCACGTTCCATGCCGACTATGTATGCACTGGTTCTCGAACCCGTGTACGTGCTTTTGTCAGACTTTGGAATTGGGTCCCCATGGGGAGAGAGCCTCAGCTAAGGTTAGGGTACGGTCCAGGGAAGTCGCCAGGGATGAAGCGACACCACTCTTGTGAATTCCATGGAGGGCTGAGGTGAGGGTACATGGGCAGCTGCAGGTCTGGTGTAGAATTAGGGTGCTAGATAGGGTTGAGTGTGGCGTGAGGGTTATGGTTATGGTTATGGTTATGGTTATGGTTACGGTTACGGTTAGGGTTTGGGTAGGTCCCAGGAGACTTCGGGCACTGAACCCACAGCAGAGTGGTTGTCTCCCCAAAGGGCTGAGTGGCTTACACAAGGAAGGTTGCCGGTCTGGATTAGTCCTTGGTTTCTTAGGCCAGACAGATATATGGGCCCCCCTAAAGGTAGGCCTCAGGAATCCTCTCATGTAGCTCTAGTTGCGCTTTGCAGATGACATGATGGTGTTCCATGTTCCATGGCGAGTATTTCTGCACCGATTCTCGAACCCGTGTCCGTGCTCTTATCAGACTTTGGAATTGGGTCCCCATGGGGAGAGAGCCTTATCTAGGTTTAGGATTTGGTCCCGGGAGGTCGCCAGGGCTGAATCGACACTAGTGTTGTGAATTCCATGCAGGGCTGAAGTGAGGGAATATTCATGGCTGTGAGTCGGCTGTAGTGTTAGTGTGCTGTTAGTGTGCTAGATAGGGTTAGGTGTAGGGTGAGGGTTATGGTTCGGACGACGGTTAGGGCTAGGTACCAGGAGACTCCAGGAACTGAACCCACAGCAGAGTAGTGTCTCCCTGAAGGGCCTAGTGGTGTAGACAAGGGAGGATGCCGGTCAGGATTAGTCTTTGGGTTCCAAAGCTAGACACACGTATGGGCCACCCGTCAGGTAGGCCTCAGGATTCGTCTCGTGCAGCTGCAGTCATGCTTTGCAAATGCCATGGTGATGTCCCAGGATCCACGCCAATTATTTCTGCACCGATTCTTGAACCCGTGTGCGTGCTGTTGTCAGACTTTGGAATTGGGTCCCCGTGGGGAGATGGCCTTAGCTAAGGTTAGAGTTCGGTCCAGGGAAGTCGCCAGGGATGAAGCGACACCAGTGTTGTGCATTCCGTGGAGGGCTGAAGTGAGGCAACATAGATGGCTTTGAGTTGGCTGTAGAGTTAGTGTGCTAGGTAGGGTTAGGTGTAGGATGAGGGTTATGGTTCGGGTGACAGTTAGGGTTAGGTACCAGGAGACTCCAGGAACTGAACCCACAGGGGAGTAGCTGTTTCCCTGGAGGGCTTCGTGGAGTACATAAGGGAGCGTTCCGGTTAGGATTAGTCTTTGGGTTCCAAGGCCAGACAACTCTATGGACCACTGGTCGTGTAGGCGTCAGTAATCCTCTCGGGCTGCCGCAGCTGGGCCTTGGAAACAACGTGGTGATGTATCAGGTTCCATGCCGAGTGATCCTGCACGGTTTCATGACCCCTGGCTCGTGGTGTTGTCAGACTTTGGTATTGGGTCCCCATGGGGAGAGAGCCTTACCTAGGTTTAGGTTTCGGTCCAGGGACATCACCAGGTCCGAAGCAACTCCAGTCTCGTGACCTCCCTGGAGGGCTGAAGTGAGGCCCCCTGCGATGGTGCAGCTCAAGTGTAGGATTAGGGTTTGAGATGGGGTTAGGTTTCGGTTGAGGGTCCTGGTTAGGGTTAGGGCACAGTTACAGTTAAGTCCCAGGAGGCTCCAGGTTCTGAACCCACAGCAGTGCAGTTGTCTCTCCAAAGGGCTGAGTGGAGGGCACAAGGGTGAGTGCTGGTTAGGATTAGTCTTTGGCTTCCCAGCCAGACAACCCTATGGCCCACTGGTCGGGTAGGCCTCAGGAATCCTCTCCGGCAGCTGCAGCCCAGCCTGGAAAGCGATACGGCGATGTTCCCGGTTCTATGCCGACTGATCCTGCACCTCTTCTTGACCCCAGGCGCGTGGTGGTGTCAGGCTTTGGTATTGGGACACGTGTAGAGAGCCTTAGCTAGGGTTACATTTTGTTCCAGGGACGTCACCAGGCAGGAAGCGACTCCAGTCTCGTGATCTCCCTCGAGGGCTGTATTTAGGGCCTATGCGAAGGTGCGGGTCCAGTGTAGGGTTAGGTTTCCAGATAGGTTTATGATCTGGTGAAGGGTTCTGGTTATGTTTCCGGTTAGGGGTAGGGGTAGGGTTTGGGTGAGGTCCCAGGAGGCTCCAGTTGGTGAACCCACAGCAGTGCAGTTGTCTCCCTAAGGGCTGAATGGAGGTCACAATGGAGGCTACCAGTCAGGATTAGTTTTGGGGTTCTAATGTCAGACAACTCTATGTGCCACTTTTCGTGTTGGCCTCAGGAATCTCTCCGGCAGCTGCAGCCAGGCCTGGCAAACGACATGGTGAGGTTCCAGGCTCTATACCAAGTGATCCTGCACTGCTTCCTGACCCCAAGCTTGTGGTATTGTCAGAATTTGGCATTGGGTCTCAATGGGGAGAGAGCCTTAGCTAGGGTTAGGTTTTGGTCCAGGGACGTCGCAAGGGTACAAGAGACTCCAGTCTCGTGAAGTCCCTCTATGGCTGAAATGAGGGCCCATGCGACATTGCTGGTCAAGTGTAGGGTTTGGGGTCGAGACAGGGTTACGTTTCGGTTGAGGATTCAGGTTAAGGTTATGGTTAGGATTAATGTTAGGGTTAGCTTTAGGGTGAGGGTGAGGTCCCAGGGTCTCCAAGCGCTGAACCCACAGCAGTGCATTTGTTCCCTGAAGGGCTGAGTTGAGGGGACAAGGGAGGTTCCTGGTCAGGAGTAGTCTTTGGCTTCCAAGGATAGAAAACTCCTTGGGCCGCTGGTCGTGTACGCATCGGGAATCCTTTTGGCAGCTGCAGCCAGTCGTTGGAAATGACATGGTGATGTTCTAGGTTCTATGCCGAGTGATCTTGCACCATTTCTGCACCCCAGGCGCATGGTGTTGTCAGACTTTCGTATTGGGTCCCCATGGGGAGAGAGCCTTAGCTACGGTTTGGGTTCGTTCGAGGGATGTCGCCAGGGCTGATGCGACTCCAGTCTCGTGATCTCCCTCAAGGGCTGAAATGAGGGCCCCTTTCGACAGTGCGGGTCAAGTGTAGGGTTAGGGTTCGAAATGGGGTTAAGTTTCGGTTGAGGGTTCTTGTTAGGGTAAGGTTAGTGTTCGGGTTAGGTTCCAGAATGCTCCAGGCACTGAACCCCCACAAGTGCAATTTTCTCCCCTAAGGGCTGAGTGGAGGGTTCAAGGGAGGTTGCAGGTCAGAATTAGTCTTTGGGTTCCAAGGCCAGGCAACTCTATTGGCCACTGACTGGTAGGTCAGGCCTCAGGAATGTCTCGGACAGTTTCAGCTGGGCCTTGGAAATGACATGGTGATGTTCCAGGTACTATGCCGACTGATCCTGCACTGCTTCATGACCCCAGGCGTGTGGTGTTGTCAGACTTTGGTATTGGGTCCCCGTGGAGAGAGAACCTTAGCTAGGGTTAGGGTTCGGTCCAGGGACGTCGTCAGGGCCCAAGAGACTCCAGTCTCATGATGTCCCTCAAGGGCTGAAATGCGGCCCCAGGCCATGGTGCGGTCATGTGGAGTGTTAGGGTTCAAGTTGGGGCTTGCGATCGGCTGAGGGTTCTCCTTAGGGGTAGGGTAGGGTTTCAGCTAAGTCCCAGAAGGCTCCAGGCGCTGAACGCACAGCAGTGCAGTTTCCTCCCTGAAGGTCTGAGTGGAGGGCACAAGGGAGGGGCCGGTCAGGATTAGTCTTTGTGTTCTGAGGCTAGACAACTCTTTGGGCCATTGTTGGGGTAGGCCTGAGGAATCATCTTGGGCAGCTGCGGCCGGGATTGGAAGCAACATGGTGATATTACTTGTTCTAAGCCGAGTGATTCTGTACCGCTTCGTGACCCCAGGTGTGTGTGGTGTTGTCAGACTTTGGTATGGGGTCCCCATGGGGAAAGAGTCTTAGCTAGGACTCGGTTTCGGTACAGGGATGTCGCCAGGGTCCAAGCGACTCCAGTCTCCTGATCTGCCTCGAGGGCTTAAAGGAGGGCCCACGCGACATTACGTGTCACGTGTAGGGTTAGGGTTCGATATAGGGTTACAGTTAGGGTGAGGATTCTGGTTAGGGTTACGGGTAGGGTTAGGGTTAAAGTTAGGGCTAGGGTTAATGTGAGGTCCAAGGGCTCTCCAGGCGCTGAAGCCACAGCAGTGCAGTTTTCTCCCCAAAGGGCTGAGTGGAGTACACAGGAGAGGGTGCCGGACAGCATTAGTGTTTGGGCTCCAAGGCCAGAGAGGCATATGGGCCACTTTTTTTTAAGTCTCACGAATCCTCTTGCGCAGCGGCAGTAGCGCTCTGCAAATGACATGGTGGTGTTGCACGTTCCATGCCGACTGTTTCTGCACCGATTCTCCAACCCGTGTGCATGCTGTTGTCAGACTTTGGAATTGGGTCCCCACGGGGAAAAAGCCTTAGCTAACGTTAGGGTTCGGTCCAGGGAAGTCGCCAGGGATGAAGCGACACCACTGTTGTGAATTCCATGCAGGGCTGAAGTGAGGGTACACGGGCAGCTGCAGGTCTGGTGTAGAATTAGTGTGCTAGATAGGGTTCGGTGTAGGGTGAGGGTTGTGGTTAGGGTTACGTTTAGGGTTTGTATAGGTCCCAGGAGATTTCAGGTACCGAACCCACAGCAGAGCATTTGTCTCCCCGAAGGGCTGAGTGGACTACACAAGGTAGGTTGTCAGTCAGTATTAGTCTCTGGGTTTCTAGGCCAGACAAATGTATGGGCCACCCTTTGGGCAGGCCTCAGGAACCCTCTCATGTAGCTGCAGTCGCGCTTTGCAAATGACATGGTGGTGTTTCATGTTCCATGTCCGGTATTTCTGCTCTGATCGAACACGTGTGCCTGCTGTTGTCAGACTTTGGAATAGGGTCCCCATGGGGATAGACACATATCTAGGGTTAGGGGTCAGTCCAGGGAAGTCCCAGGGCCGAAGGGACTCCAGTGTTGTGATCTTCCTCTAAGGCTGATTTGAGGGCCCATGTGAGGTGGCACGTCAAGTATAGGGTTAGGGCTAGAGACAGCGTTAGGTCTAGGTTGAGGGTTATGGTTAGGGTTATGGTTGGTTAGGTCCCATGAGGCGCCAAGCTCTGAACTCACACCATAGCAGATGTCTCCCCGAAGGGCTAAGTGGAGTTTACAAGGGAGGGTGCCAGTCAGGATTATTCTTTGGGTTCCAAGGCCTGAAAAATGTACGGGCCACCCTTCCTGTAGGCCTCAGGAATCGTCTCGTGCGGCTGCAGTCGTGCTTTTCAAATGATATGGTGATGTTTCACGTTCCATGCCGACTATGTATGCACTGGTTCTCGAACCCGTGTACGTGCTTTTGTCAGACTTTGGAATTGGGTCCCCATGGGGAGAGAGCCTCAGCTAAGGTTAGGGTACGGTCCAGGGAAGTCGCCAGGGATGAAGCGACACCACTCTTGTGAATTCCATGGAGGGCTGAGGTGAGGGTACATGGGCAGCTGCAGGTCTGGTGTAGAATTAGGGTGCTAGATAGGGTTGAGTGTGGCGTGAGGGTTATGGTTATGGTTATGGTTATGGTTATGGTTATGGTTATGGTTATGGTTACGGTTAGGGTTTGGGTAGGTCCCAGGAGACTTCGGGCACTGAACCCACAGCAGAGTGGTTGTCTCCCCAAAGGGCTGAGTGGCTTACACAAGGAAGGTTGCCGGTCTGGATTAGTCCTTGGGTTCTTAGGCCAGACAGATATATGGGCCCCCCTAAAGGTAGGCCTCAGGAATCCTCTCATGTAGCTCTAGTTGCGCTTTGCAGATGACATGATGGTGTTCCATGTTCCATGGCGAGTATTTCTGCACCGATTCTCGAACCCGTGTCCGTGCTCTTATCAGACTTTGGAATTGGGTCCCCGTGGGGAGAGAGCCTTATCTAGGTTTAGGATTTGGTCCCGGGAGGTCGCCAGGGCTGAATCGACACTAGTGTTGTGAATTCCATGCAGGGCTGAAGTGAGGGAATATTCATGGCTGTGAGTCGGCTGTAGTGTTAGTGTGCTGTTAGTGTGCTAGATAGGGTTAGGTGTAGGGTGAGGGTTATGGTTCGGACGACGGTTAGGGCTAGGTACCAGGAGACTCCAGGAACTGAACCCACAGCAGAGTAGTGTCTCCCTGAAGGGCCTAGTGGTGTAGACAAGGGAGGATGCCGGTCAGGATTAGTCTTTGGGTTCCAAAGCTAGACACACGTATGGGCCACCCGTCAGGTAGGCCTCAGGATTCGTCTCGTGCAGCTGCAGTCATGCTTTGCAAATGCCATGGTGATGTCCCAGGATCCACGCCAATTATTTCTGCACCGATTCTTGAACCCGTGTGCGTGCTGTTGTCAGACTTTGGAATTGGGTCCCCGTGGGGAGATGGCCTTAGCTAAGGTTAGAGTTCGGTCCAGGGAAGTCGCCAGGGATGAAGCGACACCAGTGTTGTGCATTCCGTGGAGGGCTGAAGTGAGGCAACATAGATGGCTTTGAGTTGGCTGTAGAGTTAGTGTGCTAGGTAGGGTTAGGTGTAGGATGAGGGTTATGGTTCGGGTGACAGTTAGGGTTAGGTACCAGGAGACTCCAGGAACTGAACCCACAGGGGAGTAGCTGTTTCCCTGGAGGGCTTCGTGGAGTACATAAGGGAGCGTTCCGGTTAGGATTAGTCTTTGGGTTCCAAGGCCAGACAACTCTATGGACCACTGGTCGTGTAGGCGTCAGTAATCCTCTCGGGCTGCCGCAGCTGGGCCTTGGAAACAACGTGGTGATGTATCAGGTTCCATGCCGAGTGATCCTGCACGGTTTCATGACCCCTGGCTCGTGGTGTTGTCAGACTTTGGTATTGGGTCCCCATGGGGAGAGAGCCTTACCTAGGTTTAGGTTTCGGTCCAGGGACATCACCAGGTCCGAAGCAACTCCAGTCTCGTGACCTCCCTGGAGGGCTGAAGTGAGGCCCCCTGCGATGGTGCAGCTCAAGTGTAGGATTAGGGTTTGAGATGGGGTTAGGTTTCGGTTGAGGGTCCTGGTTAGGGTTAGGGCACAGTTACAGTTAAGTCCCAGGAGGCTCCAGGTTCTGAACCCACAGCAGTGCAGTTGTCTCCCCAAAGGGCTGAGTGGAGGGCACAAGGGTGAGTGCTGGTTAGGATTAGTCTTTGGCTTCCCAGCCAGACAACCCTATGGCCCACTGGTCGGGTAGGCCTCAGGAATCCTCTCCGGCAGCTGCAGCCCAGCCTGGAAAGCGATACGGCGATGTTCCCGGTTCTATGCCGACTGATCCTGCACCTCTTCTTGACCCCAGGCGCGTGGTGGTGTCAGGCTTTGGTATTGGGACACGTGTAGAGAGCCTTAGCTAGGGTTACATTTTGTTCCAGGGACGTCACCAGGCAGGAAGCGACTCCAGTCTCGTGATCTCCCTCGAGGGCTGTATTTAGGGCCTATGCGAAGGTGCGGGTCCAGTGTAGGGTTAGGTTTCCAGATAGGTTTATGATCTGGTGAAGGGTTCTGGTTATGTTTCCGGTTAGGGGTAGGGGTAGGGTTTGGGTGAGGTCCCAGGAGGCTCCAGTTGGTGAACCCACAGCAGTGCAGTTGTCTCCCTAAGGGCTGAATGGAGGTCACAATGGAGGCTACCAGTCAGGATTAGTTTTGGGGTTCTAATGTCAGACAACTCTATGTGCCACTTTTCGTGTTGGCCTCAGGAATCTCTCCGGCAGCTGCAGCCAGGCCTGGCAAACGACATGGTGAGGTTCCAGGCTCTATACCAAGTGATCCTGCACTGCTTCCTGACCCCAAGCTTGTGGTATTGTCAGAATTTGGCATTGGGTCTCAATGGGGAGAGAGCCTTAGCTAGGGTTAGGTTTTGGTCCAGGGACGTCGCAAGGGTACAAGAGACTCCAGTCTCGTGAAGTCCCTCTATGGCTGAAATGAGGGCCCATGCGACATTGCTGGTCAAGTGTAGGGTTTGGGGTCGAGACAGGGTTACGTTTCGGTTGAGGATTCAGGTTAAGGTTATGGTTAGGATTAATGTTAGGGTTAGCTTTAGGGTGAGGGTGAGGTCCCAGGGTCTCCAAGCGCTGAACCCACAGCAGTGCATTTGTTCCCTGAAGGGCTGAGTTGAGGGGACAAGGGAGGTTCCTGGTCAGGAGTAGTCTTTGGCTTCCAAGGATAGAAAACTCCTTGGGCCGCTGGTCGTGTACGCATCGGGAATCCTTTTGGCAGCTGCAGCCAGTCGTTGGAAATGACATGGTGATGTTCTAGGTTCTATGCCGAGTGATCTTGCACCATTTCTGCACCCCAGGCGCATGGTGTTGTCAGACTTTCGTATTGGGTCCCCATGGGGAGAGAGCCTTAGCTACGGTTTGGGTTCGTTCGAGGGATGTCGCCAGGGCTGATGCGACTCCAGTCTCGTGATCTCCCTCAAGGGCTGAAATGAGGGCCCCTTTCGACAGTGCGGGTCAAGTGTAGGGTTAGGGTTCGAAATGGGGTTAAGTTTCGGTTGAGGGTTCTTGTTAGGGTAAGGTTAGTGTTCGGGTTAGGTTCCAGAATGCTCCAGGCACTGAACCCCCACAAGTGCAATTTTCTCCCCTAAGGGCTGAGTGGAGGGTTCAAGGGAGGTTGCAGGTCAGAATTAGTCTTTGGGTTCCAAGGCCAGGCAACTCTATTGGCCACTGACTGGTAGGTCAGGCCTCAGGAATGTCTCGGACAGTTTCAGCTGGGCCTTGGAAATGACATGGTGATGTTCCAGGTACTATGCCGACTGATCCTGCACTGCTTCATGACCCCAGGCGTGTGGTGTTGTCAGACTTTGGTATTGGGTCCCCGTGGAGAGAGAACCTTAGCTAGGGTTAGGGTTCGGTCCAGGGACGTCGTCAGGGCCCAAGAGACTCCAGTCTCATGATGTCCCTCAAGGGCTGAAATGCGGCCCCAGGCCATGGTGCGGTCATGTGGAGTGTTAGGGTTCAAGTTGGGGCTTGCGATCGGCTGAGGGTTCTCCTTAGGGGTAGGGTAGGGTTTCAGCTAAGTCCCAGAAGGCTCCAGGCGCTGAACGCACAGCAGTGCAGTTTCCTCCCTGAAGGTCTGAGTGGAGGGCACAAGGGAGGGGCCGGTCAGGATTAGTCTTTGTGTTCTGAGGCTAGACAACTCTTTGGGCCATTGTTGGGGTAGGCCTGAGGAATCATCTTGGGCAGCTGCGGCCGGGATTGGAAGCAACATGGTGATATTACTTGTTCTATGCCGAGTGATTCTGTACCGCTTCGTGACCCCAGGTGTGTGTGGTGTTGTCAGACTTTGGTATGGGGTCCCCATGGGGAAAGAGTCTTAGCTAGGACTCGGTTTCGGTACAGGGATGTCGCCAGGGTCCAAGCGACTCCAGTCTCCTGATCTGCCTCGAGGGCTTAAAGGAGGGCCCACGCGACATTACGTGTCACGTGTAGGGTTAGGGTTCGATATAGGGTTACAGTTAGGGTGAGGATTCTGGTTAGGGTTACGGGTAGGGTTAGGGTTAAAGTTAGGGCTAGGGTTAATGTGAGGTCCAAGGGCTCTCCAGGCGCTGAAGCCACAGCAGTGCAGTTTTCTCCCCAAAGGGCTGAGTGGAGTACACAGGAGAGGGTGCCGGACAGCATTAGTGTTTGGGCTCCAAGGCCAGAGAGGCATATGGGCCACTTTTTTTTAAGTCTCACGAATCCTCTTGCGCAGCGGCAGTAGCGCTCTGCAAATGACATGGTGGTGTTGCACGTTCCATGCCGACTGTTTCTGCACCGATTCTCCAACCCGTGTGCATGCTGTTGTCAGACTTTGGAATTGGGTCCCCACGGGGAAAAAGCCTTAGCTAACGTTAGGGTTCGGTCCAGGGAAGTCGCCAGGGATGAAGCGACACCACTGTTGTGAATTCCATGCAGGGCTGAAGTGAGGGTACACGGGCAGCTGCAGGTCTGGTGTAGAATTAGTGTGCTAGATAGGGTTCGGTGTAGGGTGAGGGTTGTGGTTAGGGTTACGTTTAGGGTTTGTATAGGTCCCAGGAGATTTCAGGTACCGAACCCACAGCAGAGCATTTGTCTCCCCGAAGGGCTGAGTGGACTACACAAGGTAGGTTGTCAGTCAGTATTAGTCTCTGGGTTTCTAGGCCAGACAAATGTATGGGCCACCCTTTGGGCAGGCCTCAGGAACCCTCTCATGTAGCTGCAGTCGCGCTTTGCAAATGACATGGTGGTGTTTCATGTTCCATGTCCGGTATTTCTGCTCTGATCGAACACGTGTGCCTGCTGTTGTCAGACTTTGGAATAGGGTCCCCATGGGGATAGACACATATCTAGGGTTAGGGGTCAGTCCAGGGAAGTCCCAGGGCCGAAGGGACTCCAGTGTTGTGATCTTCCTCTAAGGCTGATTTGAGGGCCCATGTGAGGTGGCACGTCAAGTATAGGGTTAGGGCTAGAGACAGCGTTAGGTCTAGGTTGAGGGTTATGGTTAGGGTTATGGTTGGTTAGGTCCCATGAGGCGCCAAGCTCTGAACTCACACCATAGCAGATGTCTCCCCGAAGGGCTAAGTGGAGTTTACAAGGGAGGGTGCCAGTCAGGATTATTCTTTGGGTTCCAAGGCCTGAAAAATGTACGGGCCACCCTTCCTGTAGGCCTCAGGAATCGTCTCGTGCGGCTGCAGTCGTGCTTTTCAAATGATATGGTGATGTTTCACGTTCCATGCCGACTATGTATGCACTGGTTCTCGAACCCGTGTACGTGCTTTTGTCAGACTTTGGAATTGGGTCCCCATGGGGAGAGAGCCTCAGCTAAGGTTAGGGTACGGTCCAGGGAAGTCGCCAGGGATGAAGCGACACCACTCTTGTGAATTCCATGGAGGGCTGAGGTGAGGGTACATGGGCAGCTGCAGGTCTGGTGTAGAATTAGGGTGCTAGATAGGGTTGAGTGTGGCGTGAGGGTTATGGTTATGGTTATGGTTATGGTTATGGTTACGGTTACGGTTAGGGTTTGGGTAGGTCCCAGGAGACTTCGGGCACTGAACCCACAGCAGAGTGGTTGTCTCCCCAAAGGGCTGAGTGGCTTACACAAGGAAGGTTGCCGGTCTGGATTAGTCCTTGGGTTCTTAGGCCAGACAGATATATGGGCCCCCCTAAAGGTAGGCCTCAGGAATCCTCTCATGTAGCTCTAGTTGCGCTTTGCAGATGACATGATGGTGTTCCATGTTCCATGGCGAGTATTTCTGCACCGATTCTCGAACCCGTGTCCGTGCTCTTATCAGACTTTGGAATTGGGTCCCCGTGGGGAGAGAGCCTTATCTAGGTTTAGGATTTGGTCCCGGGAGGTCGCCAGGGCTGAATCGACACTAGTGTTGTGAATTCCATGCAGGGCTGAAGTGAGGGAATATTCATGGCTGTGAGTCGGCTGTAGTGTTAGTGTGCTGTTAGTGTGCTAGATAGGGTTAGGTGTAGGGTGAGGGTTATGGTTCGGACGACGGTTAGGGCTAGGTACCAGGAGACTCCAGGAACTGAACCCACAGCAGAGTAGTGTCTCCCTGAAGGGCCTAGTGGTGTAGACAAGGGAGGATGCCGGTCAGGATTAGTCTTTGGGTTCCAAAGCTAGACACACGTATGGGCCACCCGTCAGGTAGGCCTCAGGATTCGTCTCGTGCAGCTGCAGTCATGCTTTGCAAATGCCATGGTGATGTCCCAGGATCCACGCCAATTATTTCTGCACCGATTCTTGAACCCGTGTGCGTGCTGTTGTCAGACTTTGGAATTGGGTCCCCGTGGGGAGATGGCCTTAGCTAAGGTTAGAGTTCGGTCCAGGGAAGTCGCCAGGGATGAAGCGACACCAGTGTTGTGCATTCCGTGGAGGGCTGAAGTGAGGCAACATAGATGGCTTTGAGTTGGCTGTAGAGTTAGTGTGCTAGGTAGGGTTAGGTGTAGGATGAGGGTTATGGTTCGGGTGACAGTTAGGGTTAGGTACCAGGAGACTCCAGGAACTGAACCCACAGGGGAGTAGCTGTTTCCCTGGAGGGCTTCGTGGAGTACATAAGGGAGCGTTCCGGTTAGGATTAGTCTTTGGGTTCCAAGGCCAGACAACTCTATGGACCACTGGTCGTGTAGGCGTCAGTAATCCTCTCGGGCTGCCGCAGCTGGGCCTTGGAAACAACGTGGTGATGTATCAGGTTCCATGCCGAGTGATCCTGCACGGTTTCATGACCCCTGGCTCGTGGTGTTGTCAGACTTTGGTATTGGGTCCCCATGGGGAGAGAGCCTTACCTAGGTTTAGGTTTCGGTCCAGGGACATCACCAGGTCCGAAGCAACTCCAGTCTCGTGACCTCCCTGGAGGGCTGAAGTGAGGCCCCCTGCGATGGTGCAGCTCAAGTGTAGGATTAGGGTTTGAGATGGGGTTAGGTTTCGGTTGAGGGTCCTGGTTAGGGTTAGGGCACAGTTACAGTTAAGTCCCAGGAGGCTCCAGGTTCTGAACCCACAGCAGTGCAGTTGTCTCCCCAAAGGGCTGAGTGGAGGGCACAAGGGTGAGTGCTGGTTAGGATTAGTCTTTGGCTTCCCAGCCAGACAACCCTATGGCCCACTGGTCGGGTAGGCCTCAGGAATCCTCTCCGGCAGCTGCAGCCCAGCCTGGAAAGCGATACGGCGATGTTCCCGGTTCTATGCCGACTGATCCTGCACCTCTTCTTGACCCCAGGCGCGTGGTGGTGTCAGGCTTTGGTATTGGGACACGTGTAGAGAGCCTTAGCTAGGGTTACATTTTGTTCCAGGGACGTCACCAGGCAGGAAGCGACTCCAGTCTCGTGATCTCCCTCGAGGGCTGTATTTAGGGCCTATGCGAAGGTGCGGGTCCAGTGTAGGGTTAGGTTTCCAGATAGGTTTATGATCTGGTGAAGGGTTCTGGTTATGTTTCCGGTTAGGGGTAGGGGTAGGGTTTGGGTGAGGTCCCAGGAGGCTCCAGTTGGTGAACCCACAGCAGTGCAGTTGTCTCCCTAAGGGCTGAATGGAGGTCACAATGGAGGCTACCAGTCAGGATTAGTTTTGGGGTTCTAATGTCAGACAACTCTATGTGCCACTTTTCGTGTTGGCCTCAGGAATCTCTCCGGCAGCTGCAGCCAGGCCTGGCAAACGACATGGTGAGGTTCCAGGCTCTATACCAAGTGATCCTGCACTGCTTCCTGACCCCAAGCTTGTGGTATTGTCAGAATTTGGCATTGGGTCTCAATGGGGAGAGAGCCTTAGCTAGGGTTAGGTTTTGGTCCAGGGACGTCGCAAGGGTACAAGAGACTCCAGTCTCGTGAAGTCCCTCTATGGCTGAAATGAGGGCCCATGCGACATTGCTGGTCAAGTGTAGGGTTTGGGGTCGAGACAGGGTTACGTTTCGGTTGAGGATTCAGGTTAAGGTTATGGTTAGGATTAATGTTAGGGTTAGCTTTAGGGTGAGGGTGAGGTCCCAGGGTCTCCAAGCGCTGAACCCACAGCAGTGCATTTGTTCCCTGAAGGGCTGAGTTGAGGGGACAAGGGAGGTTCCTGGTCAGGAGTAGTCTTTGGCTTCCAAGGATAGAAAACTCCTTGGGCCGCTGGTCGTGTACGCATCGGGAATCCTTTTGGCAGCTGCAGCCAGTCGTTGGAAATGACATGGTGATGTTCTAGGTTCTATGCCGAGTGATCTTGCACCATTTCTGCACCCCAGGCGCATGGTGTTGTCAGACTTTCGTATTGGGTCCCCATGGGGAGAGAGCCTTAGCTACGGTTTGGGTTCGTTCGAGGGATGTCGCCAGGGCTGATGCGACTCCAGTCTCGTGATCTCCCTCAAGGGCTGAAATGAGGGCCCCTTTCGACAGTGCGGGTCAAGTGTAGGGTTAGGGTTCGAAATGGGGTTAAGTTTCGGTTGAGGGTTCTTGTTAGGGTAAGGTTAGTGTTCGGGTTAGGTTCCAGAATGCTCCAGGCACTGAACCCCCACAAGTGCAATTTTCTCCCCTAAGGGCTGAGTGGAGGGTTCAAGGGAGGTTGCAGGTCAGAATTAGTCTTTGGGTTCCAAGGCCAGGCAACTCTATTGGCCACTGACTGGTAGGTCAGGCCTCAGGAATGTCTCGGACAGTTTCAGCTGGGCCTTGGAAATGACATGGTGATGTTCCAGGTACTATGCCGACTGATCCTGCACTGCTTCATGACCCCAGGCGTGTGGTGTTGTCAGACTTTGGTATTGGGTCCCCGTGGAGAGAGAACCTTAGCTAGGGTTAGGGTTCGGTCCAGGGACGTCGTCAGGGCCCAAGAGACTCCAGTCTCATGATGTCCCTCAAGGGCTGAAATGCGGCCCCAGGCCATGGTGCGGTCATGTGGAGTGTTAGGGTTCAAGTTGGGGCTTGCGATCGGCTGAGGGTTCTCCTTAGGGGTAGGGTAGGGTTTCAGCTAAGTCCCAGAAGGCTCCAGGCGCTGAACGCACAGCAGTGCAGTTTCCTCCCTGAAGGTCTGAGTGGAGGGCACAAGGGAGGGGCCGGTCAGGATTAGTCTTTGTGTTCTGAGGCTAGACAACTCTTTGGGCCATTGTTGGGGTAGGCCTGAGGAATCATCTTGGGCAGCTGCGGCCGGGATTGGAAGCAACATGGTGATATTACTTGTTCTAAGCCGAGTGATTCTGTACCGCTTCGTGACCCCAGGTGTGTGTGGTGTTGTCAGACTTTGGTATGGGGTCCCCATGGGGAAAGAGTCTTAGCTAGGACTCGGTTTCGGTACAGGGATGTCGCCAGGGTCCAAGCGACTCCAGTCTCCTGATCTGCCTCGAGGGCTTAAAGGAGGGCCCACGCGACATTACGTGTCACGTGTAGGGTTAGGGTTCGATATAGGGTTACAGTTAGGGTGAGGATTCTGGTTAGGGTTACGGGTAGGGTTAGGGTTAAAGTTAGGGCTAGGGTTAATGTGAGGTCCAAGGGCTCTCCAGGCGCTGAAGCCACAGCAGTGCAGTTTTCTCCCCAAAGGGCTGAGTGGAGTACACAGGAGAGGGTGCCGGACAGCATTAGTGTTTGGGCTCCAAGGCCAGAGAGGCATATGGGCCACTTTTTTTTAAGTCTCACGAATCCTCTTGCGCAGCGGCAGTAGCGCTCTGCAAATGACATGGTGGTGTTGCACGTTCCATGCCGACTGTTTCTGCACCGATTCTCCAACCCGTGTGCATGCTGTTGTCAGACTTTGGAATTGGGTCCCCACGGGGAAAAAGCCTTAGCTAACGTTAGGGTTCGGTCCAGGGAAGTCGCCAGGGATGAAGCGACACCACTGTTGTGAATTCCATGCAGGGCTGAAGTGAGGGTACACGGGCAGCTGCAGGTCTGGTGTAGAATTAGTGTGCTAGATAGGGTTCGGTGTAGGGTGAGGGTTGTGGTTAGGGTTACGTTTAGGGTTTGTATAGGTCCCAGGAGATTTCAGGTACCGAACCCACAGCAGAGCATTTGTCTCCCCGAAGGGCTGAGTGGACTACACAAGGTAGGTTGTCAGTCAGTATTAGTCTCTGGGTTTCTAGGCCAGACAAATGTATGGGCCACCCTTTGGGCAGGCCTCAGGAACCCTCTCATGTAGCTGCAGTCGCGCTTTGCAAATGACATGGTGGTGTTTCATGTTCCATGTCCGGTATTTCTGCTCTGATCGAACACGTGTGCCTGCTGTTGTCAGACTTTGGAATAGGGTCCCCATGGGGATAGACACATATCTAGGGTTAGGGGTCAGTCCAGGGAAGTCCCAGGGCCGAAGGGACTCCAGTGTTGTGATCTTCCTCTAAGGCTGATTTGAGGGCCCATGTGAGGTGGCACGTCAAGTATAGGGTTAGGGCTAGAGACAGCGTTAGGTCTAGGTTGAGGGTTATGGTTAGGGTTATGGTTGGTTAGGTCCCATGAGGCGCCAAGCTCTGAACTCACACCATAGCAGATGTCTCCCCGAAGGGCTAAGTGGAGTTTACAAGGGAGGGTGCCAGTCAGGATTATTCTTTGGGTTCCAAGGCCTGAAAAATGTACGGGCCACCCTTCCTGTAGGCCTCAGGAATCGTCTCGTGCGGCTGCAGTCGTGCTTTTCAAATGATATGGTGATGTTTCACGTTCCATGCCGACTATGTATGCACTGGTTCTCGAACCCGTGTACGTGCTTTTGTCAGACTTTGGAATTGGGTCCCCATGGGGAGAGAGCCTCAGCTAAGGTTAGGGTACGGTCCAGGGAAGTCGCCAGGGATGAAGCGACACCACTCTTGTGAATTCCATGGAGGGCTGAGGTGAGGGTACATGGGCAGCTGCAGGTCTGGTGTAGAATTAGGGTGCTAGATAGGGTTGAGTGTGGCGTGAGGGTTATGGTTATGGTTATGGTTATGGTTATGGTTATGGTTATGGTTATGGTTACGGTTAGGGTTTGGGTAGGTCCCAGGAGACTTCGGGCACTGAACCCACAGCAGAGTGGTTGTCTCCCCAAAGGGCTGAGTGGCTTACACAAGGAAGGTTGCCGGTCTGGATTAGTCCTTGGGTTCTTAGGCCAGACAGATATATGGGCCCCCCTAAAGGTAGGCCTCAGGAATCCTCTCATGTAGCTCTAGTTGCGCTTTGCAGATGACATGATGGTGTTCCATGTTCCATGGCGAGTATTTCTGCACCGATTCTCGAACCCGTGTCCGTGCTCTTATCAGACTTTGGAATTGGGTCCCCGTGGGGAGAGAGCCTTATCTAGGTTTAGGATTTGGTCCCGGGAGGTCGCCAGGGCTGAATCGACACTAGTGTTGTGAATTCCATGCAGGGCTGAAGTGAGGGAATATTCATGGCTGTGAGTCGGCTGTAGTGTTAGTGTGCTGTTAGTGTGCTAGATAGGGTTAGGTGTAGGGTGAGGGTTATGGTTCGGACGACGGTTAGGGCTAGGTACCAGGAGACTCCAGGAACTGAACCCACAGCAGAGTAGTGTCTCCCTGAAGGGCCTAGTGGTGTAGACAAGGGAGGATGCCGGTCAGGATTAGTCTTTGGGTTCCAAAGCTAGACACACGTATGGGCCACCCGTCAGGTAGGCCTCAGGATTCGTCTCGTGCAGCTGCAGTCATGCTTTGCAAATGCCATGGTGATGTCCCAGGATCCACGCCAATTATTTCTGCACCGATTCTTGAACCCGTGTGCGTGCTGTTGTCAGACTTTGGAATTGGGTCCCCGTGGGGAGATGGCCTTAGCTAAGGTTAGAGTTCGGTCCAGGGAAGTCGCCAGGGATGAAGCGACACCAGTGTTGTGCATTCCGTGGAGGGCTGAAGTGAGGCAACATAGATGGCTTTGAGTTGGCTGTAGAGTTAGTGTGCTAGGTAGGGTTAGGTGTAGGATGAGGGTTATGGTTCGGGTGACAGTTAGGGTTAGGTACCAGGAGACTCCAGGAACTGAACCCACAGGGGAGTAGCTGTTTCCCTGGAGGGCTTCGTGGAGTACATAAGGGAGCGTTCCGGTTAGGATTAGTCTTTGGGTTCCAAGGCCAGACAACTCTATGGACCACTGGTCGTGTAGGCGTCAGTAATCCTCTCGGGCTGCCGCAGCTGGGCCTTGGAAACAACGTGGTGATGTATCAGGTTCCATGCCGAGTGATCCTGCACGGTTTCATGACCCCTGGCTCGTGGTGTTGTCAGACTTTGGTATTGGGTCCCCATGGGGAGAGAGCCTTACCTAGGTTTAGGTTTCGGTCCAGGGACATCACCAGGTCCGAAGCAACTCCAGTCTCGTGACCTCCCTGGAGGGCTGAAGTGAGGCCCCCTGCGATGGTGCAGCTCAAGTGTAGGATTAGGGTTTGAGATGGGGTTAGGTTTCGGTTGAGGGTCCTGGTTAGGGTTAGGGCACAGTTACAGTTAAGTCCCAGGAGGCTCCAGGTTCTGAACCCACAGCAGTGCAGTTGTCTCCCCAAAGGGCTGAGTGGAGGGCACAAGGGTGAGTGCTGGTTAGGATTAGTCTTTGGCTTCCCAGCCAGACAACCCTATGGCCCACTGGTCGGGTAGGCCTCAGGAATCCTCTCCGGCAGCTGCAGCCCAGCCTGGAAAGCGATACGGCGATGTTCCCGGTTCTATGCCGACTGATCCTGCACCTCTTCTTGACCCCAGGCGCGTGGTGGTGTCAGGCTTTGGTATTGGGACACGTGTAGAGAGCCTTAGCTAGGGTTACATTTTGTTCCAGGGACGTCACCAGGCAGGAAGCGACTCCAGTCTCGTGATCTCCCTCGAGGGCTGTATTTAGGGCCTATGCGAAGGTGCGGGTCCAGTGTAGGGTTAGGTTTCCAGATAGGTTTATGATCTGGTGAAGGGTTCTGGTTATGTTTCCGGTTAGGGGTAGGGGTAGGGTTTGGGTGAGGTCCCAGGAGGCTCCAGTTGGTGAACCCACAGCAGTGCAGTTGTCTCCCTAAGGGCTGAATGGAGGTCACAATGGAGGCTACCAGTCAGGATTAGTTTTGGGGTTCTAATGTCAGACAACTCTATGTGCCACTTTTCGTGTTGGCCTCAGGAATCTCTCCGGCAGCTGCAGCCAGGCCTGGCAAACGACATGGTGAGGTTCCAGGCTCTATACCAAGTGATCCTGCACTGCTTCCTGACCCCAAGCTTGTGGTATTGTCAGAATTTGGCATTGGGTCTCAATGGGGAGAGAGCCTTAGCTAGGGTTAGGTTTTGGTCCAGGGACGTCGCAAGGGTACAAGAGACTCCAGTCTCGTGAAGTCCCTCTATGGC
>NW_026526947.1:37500-88493 GCF_024362965.1 Panthera pardus | reverse complement strand
CCTTAGGGATCAGCTCAAGGGTCTCCTTACCTTTGTTTTGCCCATCTAAGAGTAGGGCAGGGTACACTGTGAGGTGGCATTTGTTGCAAGCGCCTAAAGACAAAGATACTCGCAACCTGCATCTCAGGCAAAAGATAGTAGAGCATAGAACAACAACAACAAAATAACTAGGAAAACCTGGAAAGTGAAATCTAATGCAGAGTCATGGGCAGCCTGGCGAAGCAGTTCCTCAAAGAATCAACAACCCTGAATAAGCAGCAGCAACAACAGAAAAAACCCTGCAGAGGGCAGAGAATCTGTTTCTATTAGATTCACATTATCATATTCACAATATCCAGTTTTTAACATAAAATAAACCTGCTGTACAAAGAAACAAAAATTATGTCATACAAAAAAGGGATGCAAACTACAGGAAGCTCAGATACTGGAATTTCTAGAGAAAGATTTTAAGTCAACTATGTCCTCAAAGAGATAAATGAAAATAGCAAAACAATACTATGATAAATTATGAATGCCAGTAAAGATACATAAATTACAAAAAGAAACCAAGAAGATGTCATGCTGGCAAAAAGGGCGTAAACTGAAAAGTTCACTTAAGGAGCTTGTCATCACATTTGAATAAGCAGTATAGAGAATCAGTGAACTTGGAGGTAGTAGGTCCCTTGCTATTAGCTAGTCTGAAAAATGGAAGAAAATAAAAAATGAACTAAAGTAAAGTAGCCAAGGGACTACATCAATATGCAAAATAGAAGTCCCAGAAGAAGAGGAAAGAGAAAGAGACAGAAACAATGTTTGAATAAATAATAGCTGAGAGCTTTTAATAAAATATATGGATGTGTACAGCTGCATATTTTCTTTCAGTACAATTTTGAGACTCCAAACACATCTCTTCACTTTGTACTTCTTTTCCTTTCAGTGCTTGCTGGTGATATGTCTCCTATAGTACACTTTTCAAAATGCCATTTAGGTAGACATGTAAATAAGTAAAATCAGAAATGTTATTTTGCAAAATGAAGTGTGAACGAAAATGAAAAATGCTCTGTTGACATGTTGTATTAGTCTACTCTGGCTGTGATAACAAAATAACAGACTAGATGGCTTAAATAACAGACATTTATTTTCTCACAGGGCAGGAGGCTGTAAGTCCATGACCATGGTGTCAGCTGTATTGTTTTGTGGTGAGGCCTCTCTAGCTTGTAGATGACTGCCTTTTCACTATGATCTCACATGGCTTTTCATTGGTATATGAAGAAGCAGAGAGAGTGAGTGAGCTCTCTGGTGCATCTTTTGTCTTTTGGGTTTACTGAGCGATAACTGATAAATAAGCCTAAGGTATACAATATGGTGTTTTCATATACATACACATTGGGAAATAATTACCACATTCAAGCTAATTAACATCACCCACATAGTTAATTAACTTTTGTGTGTGTTAAAGAGAGAACAATTAAGATCTACACTCAGCAAATTTTAGGTATACAAACCAATACATAGCATATCAAGTATGAAATACGGTATTATCTGTAGTCATCCTGTTGCACATTAGATATCCTGAACTTATTTATCCTGTGAAGACAGAATCTTGTATCCTTTCACCAACATGTTTTCCTTTCCCCTGTCCCCTGTTTCCTGGTAAAAACAATTATACTCTCTGCCTGTTAAGATTTGGTTTTTAGAATTTCACTTATAAATGAGAGCACACAGGAATTATTTTTCAGTCTTTGACATATCACTTGCATAATGTCCTCCAGTTTCATCCATATTGTCTCAAAGGATAACACTGCCTTCTTTTCTAAGGCTGACTAATATTCCACATTTTCGTTATCTACTTATTCATCAGTAGATACTTAGGTTGTGTTCGTTGTGTGACTATTGTGAATAATACTGCAGTGATATAGGAGTGCAGGTATCTCCTGCAGGAGTGCAGATGATGATTTCATTCCCTCTAGAAATATACTCAGAAGAAATTTCTGAGTGTTTCCTATGATAGTTGCTTTTTGAGTTACCTTCAGTGTTTTCATAGTGGCTGTACAAATCTACATTGCCATTAATAGTGCACAAAGGTACTCTTTGCTTTATACATCTTTGTCAATACTTACCTTTTTCACAGTGGCCCATCTAACAATGGTAGGTGAAAATATATTGTTTTCATGCTTTGTCAAAGATTAGTTGACCATACATTTGTGGGCCCAATTCTGGGGTCTCTCTTCCATTCCATTGGTTTATGTGTCTGTTTTCGTACGGAAACCAATTTGACAATAAATTATGTTTAAAATATTGCTTTCATTTGCATTTCCATGATGGTTGGTGATGTTGAAAATCTTTTCACACTATTGTTGGCCATTGTGTGTCTTTGGAAAATGTCTATTCAGATCCTTTATCCATTATTTCTACTTGGGTTATTTTCTTGCTGATGAGTTGTTTGAGTTCTTTCTATATTTTGGATATTAACTCCTTATCAGATATATGCTTAGCATGTATTTTCCCATTCTGAAGGCTGCCTCTTTGTTTCCCTTACTAAGGAGAGTTTTTAGTTTGAGAAAATCCTTTTTTTTTTTTTTTTTTTTTGATTTATTTTGCTTTTGTTGCTTTTGCTATTTTGTCATATCCAAAAAAATCACTGCCGGTCTTAAGAAGCATTTTTCTGTGTTTTCTTCTAGAACTATTACAGTTTCAAGTAATTTTTAAATTCCTTAAAATTTAATATTTAAATTGCAGTCAGTTAACATACAGTGTTATATTCGTTTCAGGTATACTATCTAATGATTCAACAATTCTACACACAACTCAGTGCTCATCACACCAAGTGCACTCCTTAATCCCCATCATCTTTTTCACTCATTCCCCACACTCCTCCCATCTGGTAATCATCAGTTTGTTCTTTAGAGTTAAGAGTCTGATTCTTGGTTTGCCACTCTCTTTCAGTCTCTTCCTTGCTGTGTTCATTTGTTTTGTTTCTTAAATTCCACATGTGACTGACACCATACAGTATTAGTTTTTCTCTGACTGACTTATTTTGCTTAGCATAATAGTCTATAGCTCTATTCACATTGTTACAAGTGGCAAGATTCATTCTTTTTTTAATGACTGAGTAATATTTCATTGTATATGTATACCATATCTTCTTTATCCATTTATCAGTCAATGGACATTGGGCTCTTTCCATAATTTAGTTATTGTAGATAATGTTGCTATAAATTTCAGGTTGCATGTGTCCCTTCAAATCAGTATTTTCGTATTCTTTGGATAAATACCTAGTAGTGCAGTTTCTAGGTCATAGGGTCATTCTATTTTTGACTTTTTGAGGAACCTTGATACTATTTTCCAGAGTGTCTACACCAGTTTGCATTCCCACCAGCAGTGCAAGAGGGTTCCCCTTTCTCCACATGCTCACCAGCATCTGTTCCCTGGATTGTTAACTTTAATGGTGATATCTCATCATGGTTTTGATTTGAAGTTCCCTGATGATGAGTGATGTTGAGCATCTTCACATATTTCTATATATTGCCATCTATAATGTAGTCTTCACAAAAATTTCTATTTAGATTCCTTGCCTATTTTTAATTGGGCTGTTACTCTTTCTGAGGTCATATTTATAAGTTCTTTATATGTTTGGATATTAACCTTTTATTGCATATGTTTTGTTAAATATATTCTCCCATTCAGTAGGTTACCTTTTTCATTATGGACACTTTCTTTAGCTGTGTAAAACATTTTTACTTTGGTGTAATCCCAATAGCTTAATTTTGCTTTTGTTTCCCTTGCTAAAGGAGACATCCCTAGAAAAAATATTTCTATGGCTAATGTCAAAGACATTACTAGCTATGTTTTCTTATAGGAATTTTACAGTTTCAGATCTCACATTTAGATCTTAATTCGTTTAGAGTTTTGTTTTTTTCTGTATGGTATAAGAAAGTGGTCTAGTTTCTTTTTTCTTTTTTGTGCATGTTGCTATCCACTGTATCCAACCCCATTTAAAAAAAAGGAAGGAAGGGAGGGAGGGAGAGAGGGAGGGAGGGAGGGAGGGAGAGAGGGAGGGAGGGAGGGAGGGAGGGAGGGAGGGAGGGAGGGAGGGAGGGAGGGAGAAAAGATTTTATTTTAAGTAATCTCTGCACCCAAAGTTGCATGCTGTATTAACTGAGCCAGCAAGGTGCACCCCCCAACACCACTTGTTGAAGAGACTGTCCTTTTCCTATTGTATATTCTTGCCTCCTTTGTCATAAGTTACATTGACCCTAAAAGCATGGATTTATCTCCCGAGTTTCTATTCTTTTCCATTGATCTATGCATCTGTTTTGTGCCATTACCACACTATTTTGATTACTGTAACTTTGTAGTGTATCTTGAAATCTAGGATTCTGATACCTTCAGTTTATTCTTCTTTTCAAGACTGTTTTGGTTATTTGGGTCTTTTGTGGTTCAGTACAAACTTTAGGGTTAGTTGCTTTAGTTCTGTTGGTACTTTGATAGGGATTGCTTTAGATCTGTAGATTGCGTTGGATAGTATAGACCTGTTAACCACATTGGTTTTCTACTCTGTAAACATGGAATATCTTTACATTTGTTTGTGATTCCTTCAGTTTCTTTTCACCAATACGTTATAGTTTTGGGAGTACTGGTCTTTTACCTCTTCTTCTTTATTCCTAGATATTTTATTATTCTTGGTGCCTTGTAGATGTGACTGTTTTCTTGTTTTCTTTTTCCAGTGCTTCATTATTAGTGTATAGTATGCAACAGATGTCTGTATATCAATTTGTATTCTGTGACTTTGCTGAATTCATTTACTAGTTTTAATAGGTTTTTTTTTTGGGGGGGGGGAGGAATATTTAGGGTTTTCTGTGTCATCACATCGTGTCATCTGCAAATAGGGAAAGTTACTTCTTCCTTACCAACTTACATGCCTTTATCTCATTTTCTTGCCCAATTGCTTTGGTTAGTATTTTCAGTACTTTGTTGGATAAAAGTGGTGACATTGGACATCCTGATCTTTTTACTGACTTTACAAAATGACGACAACAACAACAACAATAACAACAGCAGCAACAACAACAACAACAAAACCCTCAGTGTCTCCTGGTTGAGTATGATGTTAGCTTTTGAGTATGACTCAGGATTTCTGCTTCCTTCAGTTTTATGTTCCCTTTCTCTCTCTTTTCCTTCTGGGATCCCATAATGCAAATGTTGTTACGTGTGATGGTGTCCCTGAGTTCCCTTAACCTATTCTTCTTCTTCCTGTCTTTGATTTGGGTCCAGCTTGGTTGCTTTCTGTGTTGCTTTACTGTCTTTCAGCTTGTGAATCCATCTTCTGCTTCCTGTAATTTGCCATCGATTTCCTCTAGTTTATTTATTTATTTTTTTAATTTCACTGAGTTCTTATCTCTGATTGGTTATTTATTTATTTTTTTTTATATGTTCTCTCTCTTTGTTGGAGCTCTGACTAGTGTCCTCCACTCTTTTCTCAAATCCATTGGTTATCTTTCTTACCATTACTTTGAATTCTCTGTGAGGCATATTCTCATCTCTGGGCCAGCTAGCACTTTTACTATGGTTTTGTCCTATTGTTTCACTTGGATCATATTCCTCTGTCTCCTCATTTTGTCTCACTCTTTGTGTCTGTTTCTCTGTGTTAGGAAAGTCAGCTCCATCTCCTACTCTTGAAAGTAGGGGTCTTATGAAGAACAGGTCCTGTAGTGCCCTGCAGTTTGATGCGCCCTGATCACCCTGGCACTACAGGGGGTGTCTTCTGTGTTTGTTGCATGCACCCTACTCCTGTAGCTGAGCTGTGTTTGCCTTCAGCCTACTCATATGCAGTGGCTCCCTTTGTGGCAGTCAGACCAGATGTCTGCCTGTGAGTCCTCTATTGGGGCTGTCATAGAACCGAACCATGTCTGGTTAGCTTTACCTCTCCCCAAGGCAGGAGTGACTTTGGAGTAGTGGTCACTCTTGGGGCTGCCTGCTGTCAGGCACCACTGTGAAGGGCCGCATGTGGAATGGGGCATGTTCTGAGATTAGCAAACAAATTTTCCCACGTACCCCAGGAACTTTTTAAACTGCTGCTTCTGTGCTGTGTCTCAACAGTGTTGTTTGTTTTGCTGTCTTTTCCTGGGTAGGGATTCCAGTCACCCTCCAGTTCTCTAAGAGCCAAGTGCGCTGAGTTTTAAAGTATCTGGAGTTAAGTCACCCTGCTTGTAAAAACTCAAGCAGTTAAGTCCTACTGGTTTTCAAAGCCAAATATTATGTACTGGTCTTCTGACTGCAGGTTACTCAAGTCTTGGGGGCTTTGAGTGAGGTCCCTTCCTTTCCCTTCTCTGTGCTTCTGTTATCCCTATTTGCAATTAGTCTTGACAGAGATTTGGTTCCTAATGGGTTATCTGACCCTCCTACTGTTTTCTGATATGGCCTCCTCTGCGATTAACTGGAAAGACTGTTCTGGGGCTTTGAGTCATTTTCTGGGTTAGATGTATCAGGGGGATGAGGTGAGCTTAGGATCCTCACACTCTGCCATTGTCTCAGGCTCCCAGCGGTACAGCTTTACTCTAAATACTGCTTTTGCTGTATCCAGTAAATTTTGGTTTCTTGTGTTTTCATTTTCATTTGCTCAAGACACTTTTTTGTTTTCCCCATTGATTTCTTACTGACTCATTGGTTGTTTAGGAATCTGTTGCTTACTTTCCACATGTTTATGAATTTTCCAGTTTTATTATGATGGATTTCCAGTTTCATACCATTGCAGTCAAAAAGATATTTGATATGGGCTTTAATTTTCTTAAATTTTCAAAATTTGGTTTATGTCCTAACATATGACCTGTTTTGTGTATGATTGAGAAGAATATGTATTCTGCTACTATTTTTTAAATGTTTCTTTTTGAGCGATAAAGAGTGTGAACGAGGGAGGGGCAGAGAAAGAGGAAGACACAGAATCCAAAGCAGGCTCCAGGCTGTGAGCTGTCAGCACAGAGCCCAACACGGGGCTCAAACCCACAAACGTTGAGATCATGACCTGAGCCAAAGTCAGACGCTTAACCAACTGAGCCACCCAGGACCCCTGCATTCTGCTACTACTTGACAGACTCTTTGGCATATGTCTTTTGGGTCCATTTGGTCTATTGTGTTTTTCAAGTCCAGTCTTTATTTGCTGTCTGGATGATCTATCCATTGTTAAAAAGTGGCTACTAACATACCTACTACTATTACATTGCCTTCTAATTCTTCCTTCAGATATATTATTTGCTTTACATATTTCGTTGCTCCAGTGTTGGAAATATACATATTTATAATTATAATCTCACAAGGAATCAATCCCCTTATCATTTTTAATGACCTTTTTTCTCTTTACAAATTTTTACGTATTTTATGTAAGAATGGTCACTCCTGCTCTTTTTCGGTTATATTTTTGTGGACTATTATTTTCCAGCACTTTACTTTCAGATGTGTTTGTTTAAAGCTAAAATCAGTCTCTTGTTGACAGCAGATAGTTGAATATTAGTATTGATTGTTTTTTTTTTCTTGCTTTGAATTTAATAAGAATGTTTAAGTTTATATATTATTGGCAATGAATCTCAGACTTAAATAACAATCTGCATCCAGTAGTTTTTTGGGTAACATGGAATTGGTATAGCCAGATCTTAAGTCATTTTAATTTTGTGTTAAATTAATATTTGTAACACATGGTGTTCCTGAATGCACAGAAAACATTTTCCTGGAATTATTTTGTTTTTAATACCATCACCCCTTTTAACAAATTTTGAAAAGGTATGAAAGTTGGGCCTAGGGAGGGGAACTTCAGTTCAGTTCAATCTTTATATGTCATGAGTCGTCATTCTTTCTCATTTGATAATTATGATTCTGACTGTAGTTGTCATTTTTAGTTAGTTTTAACATGACAAAATTAACAAATTACTATTGATATAGGCTTCTCAGCTTGCACAGATTATGAATTGTAAGTGAAATGAAGGAGCATTTCTAGTTGACAAACGGATCCACAGGTAATACAATGTCTTTAAATTAAGCTTGTGACAATTAAACCAATAAACATAGCAATGAAGAAACTGTCTACAAAGTACAACCATGGAATGTTCATTCAATATATGCTGGAATCTGTAGTTTAAGGAAAAGAGTAAAATTACTTGAAGTAGAACAAATGGTAACCAGTTATCAAGAAAACAGGTAACAGACTTGGGCAAGAGGGATTTTTTTTAGAGTGCTTTAGTATAACTGGAGTGGATGAAAAGGGAAAATATAAGATAGTCTCATTTATATAGGAAGTCATCCTAACAGCTTGTACCAATGTAGTCACTTCTGACCAAAGTTTATAAAAGCCATAAATAAAATAATCACCATGGAAGATGACAGCCAGTAACTCTGAATACCAGTAAATAAAGGACATTGACTAAAATAAACCCTCAGTTCTGGTAGATGGCTGGGTCTCCCAAACATAAGCAAGGACTGAAATCCAAATTAAAATTACTGTGAAGAAGTAAAATAGAATAGTTTTGGCATGTAAATACAAGCTTGGTGGGTTTAGAGAAATTCAGATAATAATCTGTACAAGCTATCAGGAAAACTGGATAAAGCAAAAAGCCCTAAGTCACAGAAATAATTGGAGTAAATAGGCAGATGTGATATTTAGTAAATGTAATACCCAAAAGTACAAAATCCCTGAAGTAGGAAGGATATAATTGGAAATGTTTAGTAAAAGATCAATGAATGCTGATGAAATGCAAAAATACTTCATAAAATTTTGATAGGTGTTTTTTCTTCTCATCCCTAGTGTGAGGATATTTAGTAATATTTTCCCAAGTGTAATCAAGGATAGAAGACACTTACCATGTAGGGGATGACTTCCTTGATTTAACTGATACTGCATGACCAATTCTCTGTAGAAAGAGCAATTAATGTTTTTTAGTCGAATATCAGAAGGCCTGCCGAAATACATATGATAAAACACTGCTTCATTTTATCTACTATCCTATGCTTTCTCCAATAGGTCTTTCGTGGCTGATGACCTTCCAATTTCAATTCTACTGCCTTGAGTTATCTTACTTTTGGTACCAGGCATACTCAACTGCTATGCGACTAAATTCTGAGGCACCAAGACTCTCGGCTTACCCACTAAGACCCTGGCACTGGCTGCCAGACCAGACACATGCTGTGCCCAGCCCCACGGGACCACAGAGAGACGGGCAACTCCCTAAGCACTTTTTGTTTTTTTTCTAATCTGATTTACCGCACTATGTCTTTTGTTTGAGGATTTAATCCACTTACATCAAGGTAACGTTTGATATTAAGGTAACTTTTGATATTAAGATAATACAGTAATGTTATTAATTATAGTATTCTTTATCAGTACTCTGGGTATAACATTCAACTTCACTGGCGGAGAAATCCTCTGACAGTCTTTTGGGGGCTCCTTTGTTATGTCATTGTTGCTTTTCCCTTGGTAATTTAAAAAATTGGGGTGGTGTTTTGTTTGCTTATTTTGCTTTGTTTTGTTTTGGTCTTTGGCTTTTGATAATTTCATTATAAGATGTCTCAATGTAGATTTTTTACACTCAATCTACTTGGGGTTCTTTGGACTTCACAGTTATGCACCCCCAGATTTGAGAACTTTCCCCCCATTATTTATTTATATAGATATTCTGCCCCTTCTCATCTCCCTCCTTCTGGGACTTTAGGGACTCCAGAATACTGGTTAGTGTATCTTGGTTAGCTTGGTGGGATCCTCAGGTCCCTTTGGTTTCCCTTCCTCCCTCCCTCTCTCCTCTCCCTCTCTCACTCCCTCTCTCCTTCTGTCTCCCCTTCCTTCCTCCCTCCTTTCCTTCCTTCCTTCCTCCCTCCTGCTCCCCCTCCCTCCTTTCTCCTTTTCCTCCCCCTCCCTCCCTCTCCCTTCCCTCCCTCCGTCCGTCCCTCCCTCCGTCCCTCCCTCCCTTTGTTCCTCTTCTTCCTCTTTCTCTTCCCCTTTCCCTTTCTCTTTGTCTTCTTTCCTGCCTTCCTTCCTTCCTTCCTTCCTTCCTTCCTTTCTTTTCTTGTGATGACTGGATAAATTCAAGTGAGCTGTTCTCAAGCTCACTGATTGTTTCTTTTGCTTGACCGATCTAGTTTTGAACCTCTCTAGTGACATTTTCACTTACTATTATATTCTTCTTGTCCAGCATTTCTGTTTTTGTTTGTTTGTTTGTTTTGTGTGCTTGTTTGTGTGTTCGTTTTGTTTTGTTTTGTTTTGGCTGAGCTTCTCATTTTGTTTATATATTATCTTCCTGTTTCATTTAGTTGTCTATGTTTTCTTATAATACACTGAGCTACTTAATATAATTATTTTGAATTCTTTATCAGGCAGTTAGCATATTTCCACTTCTCTTGTGTTAGATATTGGAAATGTGTTTTCTTCCCTTAGCTGTGTCATTTCTTTTTATTCTTCATGTTCCTTGTAGATTTCTTTTTTTTTTTTTTTTTTTTTTTGCCTATATACTGGCTTTGTTCTTTGAGGAATCCATTACCATTTCTTCTGGTCTTTACAAATTGGTTTTAAATGGCAGAGTCTTTCCTGGTTATCTGTGTTCAATATGAAATGAGATGGACCCTAGGAGAGTGTGCTGTAAGGGTGGGTAAAGCCTTTACTATAAAGTTCTTTATAGGTTTTGGATGCTCACCCTTTATCTGATATGTCATTTGCAAATATCTTTTCCCACTCTGTCTGTTGCCTTTTAGTTTTTGTGTTTTCCTTTGCAATGCAGCAGATTTTAATCTTGATGAGGTCCCAAAAATTCATTTTTGCTTTCAGTTCTCTTGCCTTTGTAGATGTGTTGAGCAAGCTGTTACTGTGGCTGAGGTCAAAGAGGTTGTTGCCTGCTTTCTCCTCTAGGGTTTTGATGGTTTCCTGTCTCACATTTAGATCTTTCATCCATTTTGAGTTTATTTTTGTGTATGGTGTAGGAAAGTGGTCTAGTTTCATTCTCCTGCATACTGCTGTCCAGTTCTCCCAGCACCATTTGCTGAAGAGACTGTCTTTTTTCCATTGGACGTTGTTTCCTGCTTTTTCAAAGATTAGTTGGCCATACATTTGTGGGTCCAATTCTGGGTTCTCTATTCTATTACATTGGTCTGTGTGTGTCTGTTGCTGTACCATGCTGTACATGCAGTACCAGCAGTACCATGCTGTCTTGATGATTCCAGCTTTGTAGTAGAAGCTAAAGTCTGGGATTATGATGCCCCCCATTTGGGTTTTCTTCTTCAATATTACTTTGGCTATTTGGGGTCTTTTGTGTTTCCACACAAATTTTAGGATTGTCGTTCTAGCTTTGAGAAGAATGCCAGTGAAATTTTGATTGGGATTGCACTGAATGCGTAGATTGCTTTGGGTAGTATTGACATTTTAACAATATTTATTCTTCCTATCCATAAGCACTTCACACCAGTCAGAGTGGCTAAAATGAACAAATCAGGAAACTACAGATCCTGGTGAGGATGTGGAGAAATGGGAACCTTATTGCACTGTTGATGGGAAAGCAAACTGGTGCAGCCACTCTGGAAAACAGCGTGGAGGTTCCACAAAAAATTAAAAATAGAACTATCCTATGACCCAGCAATAGCACTGCTAGGAACTTACCCAAGGGATACAGGAGTGGTGATGCATAGGGGCATAGGATGCATGGGGAACGAAACTTGTACCCCAATGTTTATAGCAGCACCTTCAACAATAGCCAAATTATGGAAAGAGCCTAAATGTACATCAGCTGATGAATGGATAAGGAAGATGTGGTGTGTGTGTGTGTGTGTGTGTGTGTGTGTGTGTGTGTGTGTGTGTGTGTACACACAATGGAATACTACCTGGCAAAGAGAGAATGGAATCATG
Source organism: Panthera pardus (assembly GCF_024362965.1). NCBI lineage: Eukaryota > Metazoa > Chordata > Mammalia > Carnivora > Felidae > Panthera > Panthera pardus. Next base: position 76,642 of record NW_026526947.1, on the reverse strand, counting down.
CCATGTGCAACAACATGGATGGAACTGGAAGACCGTGGGGGAAGGAAAGGGGAAAAAATAGTTGCAAACAGAGAGGGAGGGAGGCACACCATAAGAGACAAATACAGAGAACAAACAGGGTTGATGGGAGGATGGGGAAGAGGGGGAAATGGGTGATGGGCACTGAGGAATGCACTTGTTGGGATCAGCACTGGGTGTTTTCTGTAAGCCAATCTGACAATAAATTTATTTAAAAAATAAAATAATTTTTCTTTGATGAGGCTTATTTAGATTTCTAGCAAATATATAAGAAGTAGAGAAGTCAAAGTTTGTCTATAAGATGGTAGATGAAAATTTAAGACATTTATCCAAATGAATAACAACATATATTTTAACTGTATTTTCTGAGAATTTAGATGATGAAGGCTAATAAATAAAATCTCCAACTTTTAATGATTGTGGGCCCCGTTCATGGGCTCTCAACGAATCCATACTTTAACATTTACCATGTTCAGAATGACTTGGCCAAACTTCAAAGCATGGGCTTTGTTTCTGCCTCGAGTATAAATTATACATCTGCCTCATGGACAAATAACCTAAAAAAAAAATGTTTTTTCAAACATGAAATAAGCCTCCCTAAATTCCTATGAAACTAAAGCCATACAGGCTTGCACATAGTAAAAGCTTAAGATAAAGTCTGTAACTTTCTGGAATGTCTTTCATCATGATGATCTGTAACTCTTTGTGTAAAACACATATAGAACCTTACACAAAATGTTCCTTAGCTGGAGAACTCTCTTTGTGAAAATTATATATCCTGAGGAGCTGTCTTTTGCACATATGGGACAATATCCTTAATCTTAAGAGATAAGGGGTTGTCTTTATACAATAATTTAGGAATTTTCTAAAGACTCTACACACAATAATTATATAGTTATACATTGAGTTAACCCAGAGACAGCAAGATATGCACAGTTGTTGAATTTAGAGATAGAGTATATCTATTTTTTAATTATATTTTATTTTTTCATAATTGATAACATTTCACCAACTAAGTCATTTTAAGAACAGTACTTTAAACACTACTACATTAAGAATCATTTATATAAAAATTAGTATACCAACTCTGAGTAATAAACATTTTTTTCAGTTTTCATTTTTGTTGCTGTTAATAAACGGAAATTACCACTCTTGAATTTTCAGCTGAAGATATGCAAAAGGAAATGTAAGGTACAAGATTAGTAAATCTGTATTTTTGTCTCAGATATCAGACGTATATAACTTAAATCTATGTAAGTTAAGATATCAAATGTAAACATTGTAGGGTTTTCAAAGATTAAGTACTTGGCATTAATGTCTGCTAAATGCCCCCTCTTCATATTTACCAAGAGAGAAGGGAAGACAACTCATATGGTACTTCTTAGAGTTGAGATTCTTTAAAATGGAATTTTAATGATTTGGACTAGGAAAATTTTTTTTAGAAATTGATACTTTTAATATGAAATCTGAGGCTCAATTGTTTAAGCATCTGACTTTGACTCAGGTATGATCTCACGGTTTGTGAGTTTGAGTCGCTCATTGGTTGAGGTCTATTCCCACTTTGTGTGAGCATGAACCCTGCTCCAGGTTAGCATGAGCCTGCTCTGTGTGAGTACCAGCCCTTGAGCTACACTCTGGGTGACTTCAAACCTGCTCTGGGTGAACTCAAGCCCTGATCTGGGGTGAGCTTCAGTCTTGCTCTGAATGATCTCTAGCTCACTCCTGGTAAACACAAGCCCTGCTCTATGTGATCTTGTGCCCTGCTGCATGTGACCTCGTGCCCTGCTCCTAGTGACCTCGAGCCCCGCTCTGGGTGAACACAAGTTCTGCTGCAGGTAAGTTCCTGTGCTGTTCTCAGTGACCTTGTGCCCTGCTCTAGGTGACCTCAAGCCCAGCTGCAGGTGAGCTGAAGCACTATTCCAAATAACCTGAAGTCCCATATCTAATGGGCTGGTGTCCTAATTCAGGTGAGCTCATAACCTGCTCTGTATGAGCTCAGACTCCATTAAGGTAAGTTTCTGCTCTACTCCGGTTGAGTCATGCCCCACTGCTTGTGAGCTCATGCCCTACATTGTGTGACCTTGTGCCCTGCTCTGGGTCACCGATAAACCTGCTCTGGGTGACTTCTATCCTGGTCCAGTTAAACTTGTGACCTGCTCAGGGTGAGCACAAACCCCTCTCAGGGTAAGCACAAGCCCAGTTATGGGTGGGCATGAGCCCCACACTGAGTTAGAGTGGGCCTACAAAAGCTAAATATGAGCCCTGGTTCAGGAGACCTCATGCCCTGGTATGTTTGAACTCATGTCCTTTGATTCATTGTCTTTTGAGCTCAAGTCCCGCTCCCAGTGAGCATGAGTCCTGCTCCTGGTGGGCTTGAGTCCTGCTCTGGATGAGCTCAATCCCCATTCTGAGTGAGCTCCAGCAGCCCTCTGGCGAAATACAGACCTTGCTCCGTGTGACCTCATACCACCCTCCGGGTGACCATGAGCTCCACTTAGGGTGAGTTCATGCTCCACTCCAGGTGAGCACCAGAGCACCAGCCCCGCTCGGGGTGTCAACATGCTCCACTCTGGGCAATCTCAAGCCCCTTTTTGCTTAAGCATGGATACTTTTCCCAGTGACCTGGAGCCCCTCTCCAGTTGAGCACGAGACCTTCTCTGGTGAGTTTGTCTTGCTCCAGGTGACCTCAGGCGCTGCTCAGATTTTGCACCAGTCCCACTTCTCGTGAGCACGTGCCCTCTTCTGTGTGACCTTGTGCCCCACTCAGCAGAACCTCCAGACCAATACTGGGTGATCTCTAGCTCGGCTCCTAATGAATAATCTTGTGTCCCACTGCAGTTGAGCAAAGCCTAGTTTGGGGTGACCTTGAATCCCACTCCCAGTGAACTTGTTTTTAGCTCCACATGACCTCGTGCTTCACTCCAGGTGCACTCGAGCCACGCTTGAGTTCAGCCCATGTTCTGGGTGACCTTGTGCCTGTCTCCAATTGAAATGAGCTCGGCTTGATATGCCTTCTTCCCTGCTCTGGGTGACCTTGACCCCCACACCTGGTGAGCTCATGCCACACTTTGGGTGTACTAAAGCCTTTCTCAGAGTGAGAGGTAGCCATCCCCAGGTGAGTGTGAGCCCAGTTTTGATGAGCCTGTGTTATGCTCTGGGTGACCTCATGCCAGGTGATCTCAAGACTCTGTCTTGGTGAGCTTGTCTCACTCTCTATGTGGCCTCAGACCCCACTCGGGTTTTGCCCCAGCCCCACTTCTGCTGAGCACGTGTCCCTTTCTCTGTGAGCGAGGGCCACTGTCCAGGTGAGCTCCAGGTGCCCTGCAAGTGAGCTTGAGTCTTCTTCACATTACCAAGGGCCCCTCTCTTTATGATTCTGTGCTCTGCTGCAGGGACCTTCGAGTGGCGCTTGCTGTGACCTCGTGTCCCTCTGCAGGTAGCTCAAGTTATGTTCCAAGGGACATGGAGTCCTGCTCCTGGTGAGTTCAAGCCCTGCTCCAGGGGATCGGTAAGCCCACTCCAGCTAACCCCGTGCCCCTCTCTGATGACCTGCTTCCCTTCTCAGTGAGACCTTGCCCCACACCAGGGGGAACTCAAGTCCTGATCCACATGGCTGGTGCCCCACTTCTAGTGAATGCCTCTGAAGCTCTGGGTGAGTTCGTGCCAATCGTTGTGTCCTTGTGCCCCTCCGCTGGGGTGATCTGGGGCCCCAGTCAGTTTGACCCGGAGCTCCGCTCTGGAGGACCTGTTCCCTGCTCTGTATGAGGTTCTGACCAGCTCCAGATGACTTCCCGCCCCACTGAGTGTGAACTGGAGCTGCAGTCCAGGGGACCTGAGGCCCTGCTCCAAGTGGCCTGGAGCCCAGCTGCTGATATGCTCATGCCCTGTTCAAAGTGTACACACTGGTGCACTTGAGAGCCACATCCGGTGGGCATGGGGGTGCACGTCTAGTCATGCCCCAGGTCAGCACCTGCCCTGTTGTGTGTGAGCTAGTGCCACACTCTAGGTGTGCTCAAGCCCTGATTCGGGTGACATGAGCCCTTGTTCCTTAGGATTTTGTGCTCCACTCCAGGTGCCTAGAAGCCTGACTCCCTGTGACCTGGTGACCCAGCCCAGAGGAGCACAAACTCTGCTGAGGGTGAGCTCGAGCTCCTCTCCAGTTGGGAAGAAGCCTTTGTGTCATTGAGGACATGGCTTGATCCTGATGACCTCGAGTCCCAGTCCAGGTTAGCAGTGTCCCACTTTGAGTGACCTCAAGTCCCGCTCCTAGTGAACCTGTGCCCCACTTTAGGTGACCTTGAGCCCCATTCCTGGTGAGCTGAGCCCTGATTCATGTGTACATAGTTGTGCAGGTGACCTTGAGACCCACATCTGGTTGGGGGGTCGATGAGCCCCCTCCGGTGTCATCTGAGCTGGTGACCTGCTTCATGACCTCATGACCTGCCCCAAGTAACCTCCAGCCCGGCTCCAGCGCTCCAGAGTCATGTTCTGGGTTAGCCCCAGCCCCCATGCGGTTGAGCACCAGCTCTGCTGCCTGTGACTTCCTGCTTAGCTCCAGGTGACATCGAGCCCCACTCAGGTGGGTTGGTGCCTAGCTCCATGTGAGCTCGAGGCTCGCTCCACTTGACCTCAAGACCTGTTCTGTATGAGCTCAAGTCCTGCTCCAGGTGGCCAGAGCCCAGCTCCTAGAGGGCTCAGGCCCTGATTCAAGTGTACACAGTTTTGAGTGTGGCCTTGAGATCCGCCCCTGCTGTGGTGACTTCGAGCCGTGCTTCAGTGACCTGGTGCTCCATTCTGTGTGAGCTAGTGCCACACTCTAGGCGAACTGAAGCCCTGACCAGGGCAAACACGGGCCCTCCCTCCCTGTTGTTTTGTGCTCCACTCCCGGTGCACGAAGCCTCACTCCCTGTGACCTGGTGACCGTCCCTGTAGGAACTCCAGTCATGCCAAGGGTGACCTGGAGCCCCTCTCCAGTGGAGCATGAGATTTGCTTTGGGTGAGCACGTGCCCTGATCTGGGTGACCTCGAGTCCTGCTCCAAGTGAACTCACACCCTCTCTCCATGACTGTGAGTCCTGCTTCAGATCACCTGAAGACCCGCTCACTAGAACCTCCAGACCCTCACTGGGTGAACTCATGCCTGCTCCTTGGGGACCTCCTGACCCACTTAGCCATACAGCCTGACCCACTGCTGACCCTGAGAGGAGCTGACAATGAATTTGGGTCCTGCTCCAACGGACCTGGAACCTCGCTCCCAGTGAGCTCCTGGAACCTTCTGGGTGACCTCAATCCCTGCTCAGGGTGACCTTGACCCGTCTCCAGGTGGAGCAGGAACCCCGCTCCATAAGATTCGGTGCTCCACTCTGGGTGACCTGGATCCCCACTCCAGGTGAGCTGGATTTACTCTTTGTGGTAATCCCCGCCCTTTCTGCCCAAGCTCATGCCTTGCTCCCCGTGACCTAGAGAGCCTCACCTGCACAGTTCCCTTCCCAGCTGACATGGACCAGGACCTTTATTGGGGCATCTCCAGTCATGCACTAGGTAAACTCCTGCCCTGCTTTAGGTGACCTTCTAGCTCAGGACATGGGGAACTGGTGTTCCTCTGGACTTTGGCAAGACTTTTCCAGGTGACCTCGAATCCACCTCCTGGTGACCTCGAGCCTTGCTCCTGAGGACCTCAAACTGCTGCTCGTGATGTGTTCTGCGCTGTGGGACCTAGATCCCCACTCAGCTTAGTCCTGAAACTGGTTTTGAGTGAACTTCTACCCAGTTCTGGTTGGCCTCGGACCCAGCTCTTTGTGACCTTGTGCCACCCTTCCAGTGTATTAAGGCCTTTGGATTAAGTTTATTCCAAACAACAGGTGGCCTGAGCCCCACTTCCTGTGACTTCCTGTGCCACTTTGGGAGACCTCATGGTCTATTCTATGTGACCTCAAGGCACAACCCATGATCAAGTGGGATTTATTCCAAGGAAACAAGGATGGTCTGACATTCACAAATCAAAGATACACTACGATAATAAAATAAAGGATAAAAATCCTAATATTTTTGAATTGCAAATAGTTTGCATCTGACTTTATTACTCCAACTATAATAGGAAAGAACACATTTTATTTAAGTTGGTATTAAAAAATATGGCAAGGGGCGCCTGGCTGGCTCAGTCGGTTGAGCGTCTGACTTCGGCTCAGATCACGATCTCACGATCTCTGAGTTCGAGCCCCGCGTCAGGCTCTGTGCTGAAACGCCCCCTCTCCCAAAATCATCACCAATGAAGTGTCAGCCACAAACTCGTATGCATGCCCTTTTATAAACAGACACACGATACCAAGTTAGAAGTCCCTTTTAATTAACCAAAAAAAAAAAAAAAAAAAAGTCTGGATACCCTTTCTCTGTACAGGGAAATTCAAGATTTATTACCTAGAGGAGATTTATTACAACAGAGGAGGAGGTAAAATAAATGAATAAATAAAGTGACGAGGAATAGGTGGTAATAGGAAGAGGGAAGAAGAAGGGAAACATTCTTTTCCCCTAAAATCCACAAAACCCATGCAAACACACCTAATGACCACCTGATGAAATGCCATGAAACAACAATCTGAGGAAAACAGAATTATCATTATACATATGTTACTTGGAAAATAATGCTTCTCTCATAGCCCTTCCCAACTTCCAACTGCTAGACTGCTGACTATGTAAGTCTTCCCTCTGCTAGTCTAACTGTATGAGTACTGGTTTTTCTGTGGAGTTGGGGGGGCAGTAGGCGGTGGTTGTGTTTTTGAGAGGCACTAACAGTGCTGCAAAAGACAAGACCACCAGTCTTGGAATGTTACAGTTCAAAACTGAGAACTATGTACTCCCTATCATCAGTTTTACAGGGTTTTCACAGGCATTCACTCATTCCCCCAACCCACAACTGTCATTGAAGACTGACACCAAGATGTTAAGAGGAGATAAATGGCTTGCTTGTGAAGGTGGCTAGTGACAAAGTGAAAAAGGAGCAGCAGTATTGTACTTAGTTCCACAAGCCCTCCCTCAAAGCCAAAACTCCAAAAGCCTAAAGGCTACCATGTTACACACGTGAAAACATAATGCTGTACAAGGTTACATAGCTTGATAGAAAGCTTTTATTTTTATTCTTCTCCCTTCCCCTTTTCTTCCTGATAGGGAAGGGCTGACAACCATTCAGGCGAGAGAGAGATCTAGCAGATACTTAGAGGACTTTCTCAATGCTAAAAAAGGATCATAGTTTCATTTTCAAGTGCCATATGCGGTAATCCTCCCATGTGGGCATACCACATGACTCGACATGACAGAAGGGTTCACTCACAGAAAGAGTCTCAAAGGCATCAAAGCAAGTTCAGTTTGAGGGAGGAAACTGAGCAAAACTAAATAGTAGCACATGTTTTCTACATGTCCTCAACCTCACTGATCATCTCGCATACAGTCCTTCCGTCAACTGTCAGTTCCATTCACTGTTAAGGTACATACTGGAGCCTCGCATAGATAAACAAACTTACCAGGATCATAAAAGTAAAGGAAGGAAGGAAGCATAGCACAATCAGGATTAGAACTCTTACTGTGGCTCAAGTCAATTCCAGTGATGGGAGTGCTGGAAAAGGAACAAGACTAAATTTAACTTTATCTGTTGTTTGACACTCCTGGTTTCTCACATAAACCACCTGAAAAAGTATGTGTTCTACACATCTAGCTTTCTTTCTGGCCAGCCACTGTAAAGACAGAGTTTGTGCACTCTGAACCTTAACACAGGAAGAAACAAAGAAAAACCGAAAAACCAAAAAACAAGTAAAACAAAAACCTGTTAAGTGGATGCACAGCCATTTTACATTTTACATTGGGCCTTCTTAAAAGGGAATGAAAATATTAAAGATCTTACTCTACCAATGGCAAAAATGTTGGAAATTTTGGTGGCAAAGGTATTGCTACTGGCATCTTTTCTATGTGCTGTACTAAATGACCAGCATGTCTTTAGGTTGGTGATTACACCAAAATGACCAACTTTGAACCCGCCAGTCATTATACACACAGTGCCTAGAGAAAAAGAAAGACAAAATGGGTATGGGTCATTTTAAATTAACAAACAGAGTTCACTAGGAAAATATAAAGATGGGGGAGCATAATTCTAATCCATTCAAAAAAACTGGGTAGAGCACAGTAACAACGTAAATGCGCAGTCTACGGCACAGGCCACGTTGCCCAGGAGACAAACTAATACATTAATGTTTTATTTAGCACAGAACGAGCATGCTTTTAAGAAACGCCCCCTCTCCCAAAATCATCACCAATAAAGTGTCAGCCACAAACCCATATGCATGCCCTTTTATAAATAGACACACGATACCAAGTTAGAAGTCCCTTTTAATTAACCAAAAAAAAAAAAAAAAAAAAAAAAAAAAAAAAAAAAAAAAAGTCTAGTAACGTAAGAGACTCCAGAACAAGTTGGAAATTGTGTACCACTGGAGTAAGATACAAACATAATACACTTGTCAATCAATCCCTGAGAAAATGATGGATATGGGGGAAGGGGGGGGGGGACAATTCAATCTAAAGATTTTAAGAATGAGACTCTAAAATGGAAGGAAAATATAATGCACTGATATTCTAACACAAAGACATCAACTGATGCAAAATGCAGATGGCAACAGAAATCCAAGGCTGGCTGAACCTATGTGAGTTCTGGTATGAGAGAGGCCACAGAAATAAAAAGGATGGAAGGTTTTCGCCTCCCACTGGCAAGACTACTGAAAATCAAAGAAATACCAATTGATGATACATTATGTAACTGATTTTATAAAAGTTCTTGTATTACATTTTTTTCCATATGGTATGGATAACTCCTCATGCTCAAGTAAGTCAGGAGAACTAAGGTGCCCAAAGAATATCTAAAAGCTAAGAACAGGAGGTGGGATCCAACATGGCTGAGAGGCAGGAAGACTTGAAGTTCCCTCATCCCTCAAACACAGCAGTGTTGAGGGCAAAGGACTTTGAATTCCAAGAGTCCGGGCTACAGAGTGACAAAGACATTTCCAGGGACCTGGCAGGGATAGATACATGACTATGAACTGGGAGAGATAAAATGGTCTGTGTAGCCATGGATGGGAGGGATCCCCTTCTGCAGAGAGACAAAAGGAAGAGGAAGAGAGGCTGGGAAAGTGTAAGACTGCACCTGAGCAAGAGAAAGACCACCGACCAGGACGGGCAAAGATCCAATTTCTAACCGTGGGGCTTTCTCTGGCCTGGGGCCAGCTGCCCTTTTGTGCACGTGGGGAGAAGGGGATTCAGTCTCAGCCTCACTACCTAGTTCAGAGACTCAGTCTGGAGTGGGAGAAAGCAATCCCCTTCTTGGAGTGCTGTGGGAAGAAGGTTTATAACCGTTCAAAGGAAAATGACTGCCTGCACCCGCCAGCCAGAGGCAATATATCAGTGGCACAGACTGGCGCTTCCTTGGAACTGGGGCGCATGCAGGGGGACCCTTTAAGACATCAAGGTTTAAGTCCCAGTCAAGTACCAAGGAGATGTGGGAGTCAGCGGAGTGGGACAAACCGCACACAGCACTGAGGCAATGCAGAGTGGCTCTTCCCTGGAACCCACGTGTGTGGAGGGGCACCCCTTAAGACATCAGTGTTTAAATCCCAGCTGAACGCCAGGGAGGTATGGGAGTTGGCAGAGCAGGACAAACAGCCTGGTTCACGCACACGGCACTGCAAGGACGGCCTAACAGACTGGTTTGGGACACTCACGCCGTGGAGGAGAGACTGGGGTGTCATCCTTTTTCTCCCCATCACCGATAAGGTGGGGCTTCAGGGAACAGACAGTGGCCGCCCACAGTGGAGGCGAGACCCACCGACACCGAACCACACACCTCCGTGCCTGGTAACTGCATCATCTACCAGAGCAGGATTGGCATTGACCAACCAGACAGCCCCTCCTCCAGACCAGCACTGCCACCAGTTCCAAGGCACCCAATGGTTTTGCATTTCCTGATTTAATTTTTGGACATTTCTTATCATACATGAATTTTTTTCTTCCTTTTCTCCGTCTTATTTCTTCCCACCTCCAGTCTGATTATTGTTGGTATGTTTTGGCAGACATATTTAATCTATTCTCTTATGCCTATTCTACATGTCCTTCTTTATTTTCTTCTCTCTCTCTCTGGATTAAGCCCTAGAGTTTCTCTGCCTGCTCAATTTTCTTTTCTTTTCTTTTCTTTTCTTTTTTCCCTGCCTCTCATTTCTCTTTGTATGGGTAAGGCCTCTTCTACCAACACCACCCCCACCCCAAAGATTGGCTAGAACTGGTGTTTTGGGTGTTGTTGTTTTTTTAAGTTCTCTTTGTTCGTTTCCTTTTCCAGGGGTACATCAATGAAGAAATCAAAGCCTGGTGGGGGGTCCAAAACATCATTATGAGTAGGGAGATAAAGCAACCAGAGTCACAACAACAGAGAGCACTTAACAGCTCTCCAAAAAACACCTCCTGAAGGGCCACACCCTGGACAGTATATGACCCCTCTTGAATACAGCAGTGCTCACAGGTGCAGCAGACACATAACAAGCTTTTAAAACCCTTAATGAACAGAAAACTAGCCAAAATAATGAAACACAAGAATTCTCCTCAAAAGAAATTCCGGGAAGAAATGACAGGTAAAGAATTGATCAAAACAGATATAAGCAATATAACTGAACAAGAATTTAGAATAATAGTCATAAGATTAATCGCTGCGCTTGAAAAAAGCACACAGGACAGCAGAGAATCTATTGCTGCAGAGACCAAGGAACTACAAAATACTCATGATGAATTAAAAAATGATGTAAGTGAGGTGCAAAATAAACTAGACAGGGTGACAGTGAGGACTGAAGAGGCAGAGGGGAGATGAAGTGAAATAGAAGATAAAATCATGGGAGGAGATGAAACCGAGAAAACGAAGAGAGAGAGACAGGGGAAGAAGGTGCACTTGAACAAATCATAGCCGAGAACTTCCCCAATCTGGAGAAGGAGACAGACAATGAAATCCAGGATGCGCACACATCTTCCTTCAGACGTAGCAGGAATCAATATTCTCCATGAAATATAGTGAAGCTGGCAAAATACAAAGATAAAGAGAGAATTCTGGAAGCAGCTAGGGATAAACGGGCCTTAACCTAGTAGACAAACAAGGGTGGTGGCAGACCTATCTACTGAAAATGGCAGGCCAGAAGGGATTGGCAGGAAATACTCAATGTGCTGAATAGGAAAAATATGCAGCCAAGAATCCTTTATCCAGCAAGCCTCTCATTCAGCATAGAAGGAGACATAAAGATTCCCCAAACAAACAAAAACTGAAGGAGTTCATCACCAACAAACCAACCCTACCTACCAGAGATCCTAGGGGGACTCTGTGAGTGAAATGTTGCAAAGACCACAAAGGACCAGAGACATCACCACAAGTATGAAACCTACAGATAACACAATGACACTAAATTCTTAACTTTCAATAATCACTCTGTATGTAAATGGACTAAATGATCCAATCTAAAGATATAGGGTATCAGAATATATTTAAAAAAAAAAAAAAGACCCATCTATTTGCTGTCTACAAGAGACACATTTCAGACCTGAGGACACCTTCAGATTGAAAGTGAGGGCATGGAGAGCTATCTATCATGCTACTGGAAGTCAAAAGAAAGGTACAGTAGTCAAAGTTAAATCAGACAAATTAGATTTTAAACTAAAGGCTGTAAGAGATGAAGAAGGGCATTATGCCATAATTATAGGGTCTATCTATCAGGAGGAGCTAACAATTATAAATGTCTATGCATTCAATGTGGAGGCACCCAAATACATAACACAATAAATCACAAACATAAGCAATCTTATTGGTAAGAATGTGGTAATTGAATGGGGCTTTACTCCTCCACTTACAGCAATGGACAGATCATCTAGACAGAGAATCAATAAAGAAACAATGGCCCTGAATGATACACTGGACGAGATGGATTTGACAGGTATGTTCAGAACTTTTCATCGAGAAAACAGCAGAACACACATTCTTCTTGAGTGCAAATGGAACATCGTCCAAGACAGATCACATACGGGGTCACAAAACAGCCCTCAGTAAATATAAAAGAATTGAGATCATACCGTGCACACTTTCGGATCACAATGCTATGAAACTTGAAATCAACCACAGGAAAAGGTTTGGAAAACCTCCAAATGCATGGAGGTAAAAGAATATCCTACTGAAGAATGAATTGGTCAACCTGGCAATTAGAGAAAAAACAAAAAAATATATGGAACCAAATGAAAATGAAAACACAACAGTCCAAACCCTTTGGGGTGCAGCAAAGTCAATCCTAAGGGGAAAACTCATTGCAATCCAGGTCTATCTCAAGATACAAGAAAAAAACCCAAATACAAAATCTAACAGCACACCTAAAGGAACAAGAAGCAGAACAAAAAAGAAACCCAAGGCCAGAAGAAGAAGAGAAAGAATAAAGACAAGAGAAGAAATAAATAACATAGAATCAAAAAAAAAAAACAAAAACAAAAACAAACAGTAGAACAGATCAATGAAACTAGGAGCTGGTTTTTTGAAAAAATAAACAAAACTGATAAAACCCTAGCCAGACTTCTCAAAAAGAAAAGAAAGAGAAGAACCAAATAGATACAACTGCAAATTAAAATGGATTTATCACAACCAATCCCTCAGAAATATAAGCAATTATCAGAGAATACTATGAAAAATTATATGCCAACAAACTGGACAACCTGGAAGAAATGGACAAATACCTAGACACCCACACACTACCAAAACTCAAACGGGAACAAATAGAAAGTTTGAACAGACCCATAACTAGTGAAGGAATGGTATCAGTTATCAAAAATCTCCCAACAAATAAGAGTCCTGGGTCAGATGGCTGCCCAGGGGAATTCCAGCAGACATTTAAAGCAGTTAATACCTAACCTTCTCAAGCTGTTCCCAAAAATAGAAACGGAGGGAAAACTTCCAAACTCATTCTATGAAGCCAGCATTACCCTGATGGTCAAACCAGACAGAGACCCCACTAAAAAGGAGAATTACAGGCCAATATCCTTGATGCACATGGATGCAAAAATTCTCAACAAGATACTAGCAAATCGAATTCAACAGCATATAAAAAGAATTATTCACCATGATCAAAGTGGGATTCATTCCCGGGCTGCAGGGCTGGTTCAATATTGGAAAATCAATCAATGTGGTACATCACATTAGTGAAAGTAAGGATAAGAATCATATCATCCTGTCAATAGATGCAGGAAAAGCATTTGACAAAATATAGCATCTTTCTTAATAAAAACCCTCAAGAAAGAGCTGGGATAGAAGGAACATACTTAAACTATGTTCATAAAAGCTATATATGAAAAGCCCACAGCTAATATCCTCAATGAGGAAAAACTGAGAGCTTTCACCCTGAGATCAGGAACACGACAGGGATGTCTACTCTCACCAACATTGTTTAACATAGTGTTGGAAGTCCCAGCATCAGCAATAAGACAAAAAAAAAAAAAAAAAAAAAAAAAGAAAGAAAGAAAAAGAAAAGAAAGAAAGAAATAAAACACATCAAAATTGGCAAAGAATAAGTCAAACTGTAACTTTTTGCAGATGACAGGACACTGCAGGTGGAAAACCCGACAGACTCCACGAAAAGGCTGCTAGTACTGATACATGAATTTGGCAAAGCCATAGGGTACAAAATCAATGTATAAAAATCAGTTGTATTACTATACACCAATAATGAAGCAACAGAAAGAGAATTCAAGAAATCAATCCCATTTACAATTGCCCCAAGAACCACAAAATACCTAGGAATAAACCTAACCAAATATATAAAAGATCTGTATGCTGACAACCTTACAAAACTTATGAAGGAAACTGAAGAAGACACAAAGAAATGGAAAACATTCCATGCACATGGATTGGAAGAATAAATATTGTTAAATTGTCAATTCCAGCCCAAAGCAATCTACACATTCAGTGCAATCCCAATCAAAATTGCACCGGCATTCTACTCAAAGCTAGAACAAACAATCCTAAAATTTGCGTGGAACCACACAAGACCCCGAACAGTCAAAGTAATATTGAAAAAGAAAACCAAAGCAGGAGGCATCACAACTCTAGACTTTAGCCCCTACTACAAAGCTGTAATCATCAAGACAGTATGGTTTTGGCACAAAAACAGACACATAGGACCAATGGAATAGAACAGAGAACCCAGAATTGGACCCACAAATGTAGGGCCAAGTAATCTTTGACAAAGCAGGAGAGAGGATCCAATGGAAAAAAAAGATATGAAAAATTACATATTAACGAATGGTGCTGCAAGAACTGGACAGCAACATGCAGAATGACACTAGACCACTTTCTTACACCATATACAAAAATAAACTCAAAATGGATGAAAGATCTAAATGTGAGACAGGAAACCATCAAAACCCTAGAGGAGAAAGCAGGCAACAACCTCTTTGACCTCAGCCGCAGTAATTTCTTACTCTACACATCTCCAAAGGCAAGGACATTAAAAGCAAAAATGAACTATTGTGACCTCATCAAGATAAAAAGGTTCTGCACTGCAAAGGAAACAATCAACAAAACTAAAAGGCAACCGACAGAATGGGAAAAGATATTTACAAATGACACATCAGATAAAGGGTTAGTATCCAAAATCTCTAAAGAACTTACCAACCAACACCCGAAAACAAATAATCCAGTGAAGAAATGGGCAGAAGACATGAATAGACACTTTTCCAAAGAAGACATCCAGATGGCCACCAGACACATGAACACATCCAGATGGCCACCAGACTCAGAACTCATGTTCAGAGAAATACAAATCAAAATCATATTGAAATACCACCTCACACCAGTCAGAGTGACTAAAATTAACAACTCAGGCAACAACAGATGCCGGTGAGGATGTGGAGAAACAGGAACCCTCTTGCACTATTGGTGGGGATGCAAACTGGTGCAGCTGCTCTGGAAAACAGTGTGGGGGTTCCTCAAAAATTAAAAATAGAACTACCCTATGACCCACCAATAGCACTACTAGGAATCTGCCCAAAGGACACAGGAGTGCTGATGCATAGGGGCACATGTACCCCAATGTTTACAGTAGTGCTTTCAACAATTGCCAAATTATGGAAAGAGCCTAAATGTCCACCAACTGAAGGATGGATAAAGAAGATGTGGTTTATATACACAATGGAATGCTACTTGGCAATGAGAAAGAATGAAATAATGCCATTTGCACCAACACGATTGGAACTGGAAGGTATTATGCTGAGTGAAAAAATTCAGTCAGAGAAAGACAGATATCATATGTTTTCACTCATATGTGGCTCTTGAGAAACTTAACAGAAGACCACGGGGGAAATATATATAGTTACAACAGGCAGGGAGGGAGGCACATCATAAGGGACTTAAATACAGAGAACAAACTGAGGGTGGATGGGGGGGTTGCGGGAGGGAGGAGAAAGTGGGTTAGGGGCATTGAGGAGGGCACTTGTTGGGATGAGCACTGAGTATTGTATGTAAGCGATGAACCACGGGAATCTAACCCCAAAACCAAGAGCACACTGTACACACTGTATGTTAGCCAATTTGAAAATAAATATTACTTAAAAAAGTAAAATGAAATGAAATGAAATGAAATGAAATAAAATAAAATAAAATAAAATAAAATAATAAAATAAAATAAAATGAAATGAAATGAAATAAAATAAAATAAAATAAATTAAATAAAGCTAGAATATTTCATGATAGCCTTTAAAAGGTATTAATTTCTTTTTTACATCAGTGTAACAGGCCCACCCTTCAGTTTCTTGTGGGAGCCACTAAGGAAAAATATAGAAAAAACTTTGTGATACTTGGACAGTAATGCAGCAGTAAGGAAGGTCTGGAGAAAAGCATCTTCTCAGTAAAAAATGCTAGGCTTGATCTAGCTACTTAAGGAGACGACAACTCTCCCAACCCCCACAACTTCACAGGCAGGGTTTGAAACCCCACAAAAAGGCATTAGTGAATGTCAATTAAAGTTTAGTGGTTTGCATTCAACAGGAAAAAAAAGAAAAAAAGAACGGCAAAGCCTACTTGTAAAAGTAGTGCTTGTGAAAAGTAGAAGAAATGCCTCACAGTTCCTGTCATTTAAAAGGTATACAAAGTTTTTGTTTGTTTTCCAGGCACCTTGAGAGGGAACACTATAGATGTAATATGTATAGGGAAATAAAATATGGCTAAGTTACTGGAAACAAATCTCATACTCTAGATAACAGTACCTTCCCTGCATTTGCTTGTCACAACAGATGTAAAGTGAAGAAGGCTATATATAGATTGATGACATTACTTGATGAAAACACTAATTCTGTCAAGTTGTGTCAACTTCCAACAATAAGACTATAATGTTCAGAACGATGCCCACTAGGAATCAATAAATGTAGGCTGAAGTCGAGTCTGCACAAGAGTCACCATTTTAAAAATATTTAAATGTGTGAGCTCTACTCTCTATGACTGACTGTAAGACAGCCGTCAGGAAAATAAGGAGTCAGAACATACATATCCAGTCTACCAGGAGATGGCCATATTTGCTTCTACCTCAACAAGACATTAAGTGGCCCTACTAGTTACTGGCTTACATATATAAACACTGGCCTGAAAAACAGTTTTGCCAAATAAACCAGAGTACCCATTCCCCAGAGGACCTGTATACATCCTCCAGCCAAGGAAAAATTCCTATTCTCCCACATCAAACACAATGGGATTAGAGAGAATGTCCATTCAACAAAAGAGAATAAGCATAGAGAGACACATCAGTTCAAACATCCTCCAATTTACAATCTGCAGCAATGATGGGCAAAGGCCATCTCAAAACAACCTCCCTGTTTTTGAATACGACCATAAAAAATGTATAAAGTATTTCTTTAAAAAAAACTCCTAAAAGATCTTAAAGCTTAGAAAATAGCAAGGAAATTCCAGATTCAAAATGGGAAAAAAGAACTCAGAGCACACAAAGTGACCGTCCAGTAATACAGGAACAGAAGCCAAATACCAAGGGTAAGGGTACTGGTAAAGGTGAATCTAATAGGAGACTGACTCTGCCCACAACCAGCGGGGCCCCAAAGGGCTGTCCTGTCACAAGTACCTCAGCCAAAAGCCAACCTGTCTTCCTAAGGACTTAAAACCTAATGATTCTACACTGCCAGGCCAGCACAGGGAACCCCAAGTGTCAACCAAGAGACACCTCAGACACCATTCAAATGAAATGCAACATGACTTAAAAAGGAAGGCAGGATCATCTTCTCCTTCATGGCATTCTTAAAGAAACCATATTTTTACATACAGTGCACAACACAATACAGACTCACCGGGTAGTGGGGGGCTTAGTTGTTAAGTCTGACTTTGGCTCAGGTCACAATCTCACAGTTCCTGAGTTGAGTCCCACATCAGGTAAGTCAAGCCCCACTTTGGGTGACCTCGAGCCTCACTTTGAATGAGCACAGGCCTCACTTCAGATGACCTCCAGTCCTGCTTTGGATGACCTGCAGCCCCACTCCAGGTGACCTCAAGCCCCACTTCTGGTGAGCTCAGTTCCCACACTGGGTGAGCAAGAGCACCACTCAGGTAAAACATGAGTCCTGGGGGAGACCCATTTCTCTCGCTCTCCTCTCTCTCTCTCTCTCTCTCTCTCTCTCTCTCTCTCTCTGTTTCTCTCTCTCTCTCTCTGTCTCCCCCTTTTGAGATTCTGTCTCTCTCTGTCCCTTGTTCACTTGCACCCTCTCTCTCTGAAAGAAAGAAAGAAAGAAAGAAAGAAAGAAAGAAAGAAAGAAAGAAAGAAAGAAAGAAAGAAAGAAAGAAAGAAAAGAAAAGAAAGAAAGAAATTTTGAGAGGGAGAGAGAGAAGGAGACGGAGAAGGAGTGGGAGAGGAAAACTACCTACAACAGTCAGGCTCACACAGACCTCAGAACTTGAAACTAGTGAAAAGATATCTTCAAGGACAAAAAGAATCTTGCAGAAGTGACCAAGTAGATGTGAAAAACAACATAAAAATATCTTTCAGAAAATAAATAAGGCAATGAATGAAATTAAGAACCAAGTGGAATGGGTTTAAGGGATGTATTTATTTACACACTCAAGTTGAAAAGAAAATTAGAAATGGAAGCTACTGAGAAGAAACTGCTGAGAACTCACCATGGAAAGCAAAGCAAAACAAAACAAACAAACAAACAACAATCACAAAAACAGAAGAGTAGATGAGTCAGACTAAGTGAAAAGGTCTAATACAGGTAAAATCCAAGTCCTAAATCATAATTATAAATACATAATCTTCCAAAATAAGGCCAGAAACCTGCCATTTGCCAATAGGGTATAAGGGAGAGGAGTGTGGAATTCTCAAGCCCTTCTTCTTCCCTAGAAAAGGACAAAAAAGCTAAGTACTTCTGACCTTTGGTGATTTCAATATTCATGCTGTAATTTCAACAGTAACCATTAAAATAACAGTGAGAAATGGCTTAAATTCACTAAGGAAAGAGAAATAAAAGACAGCATCATTAAAAAAACTAGCCAATCCAAAAGATGTGAAATGCGGCAGGGGAAAAAAACTGTACTCAAAAGCATGGACAAGTAGAAAGCACCACTGAAAAGTAACATGCATCAACAGATTACATCAACTTTAAATGGGCAACACAAAAAGCCAGAAGTATAGTGTATTGAAAACACAAATATAGCTCAGGTTTATCACCATTTAGCTATGACCTACAGATACCATAAAAGTGAAAACGAACTTAAAAACACTATGTGAATACTAAACAAAAGGATAAAATTCATGGGAGATATAGTACTTTTAATTTGCATGTCTTAACAGTCACAAAGTAGTTAAGTGTGAAACTAGCAAATATACAAGGAGAAATGGCCCAAACTGAATTCCTTGAAGGAGAATTTAACAGATAAATTGGAAGTGATCTGGAATTGATAGAATAAGCAGACAAAACAAGCTGCAGCAAAACAGAAGAGTACAAGAAAACAACTGATAAACTAGGCTACTGAACATAAATAGAACATTGCACCCAACATGTCTGGCTTTATATACAATTAGGAACTGAAAATGTATCCGCCATGCCAACCTCTTTGGCCAGGGGAAGAGCGAGCAAGAGTCTTGAACTTGCTGGGAGGTGAAGGTGACTCAATGATAAGTAGGGGTGTGTGTGTGTGTGTGTGTGTGTGTGTGTGTGTGTGTGTGTGTGTGTGTGAGTGTGTGTATGTGTGTAGGATGCTACATTTGAGTGCACAGTTATGCATTTGTGCTTTTGTTTCCACAAATGGATGTGTATCTGCCCACAAATGAATGGTTTTGCCCATAAGTTGAGGAGACAAATGTCTGGTAGGTAAAAATATAACTAGGCATGCAACAAGGTCACAAAAGTTTCTACTGTCACAAAAGAAACTACTGAATGTCCACCCAGTTTGGCTCTAAGCATGGTAGATCGGAATCAAGAATTCACTTCCTCAGATGAGACTTCTTTGATTACACATTTCTAGATTTGCTTTTTTTCCTAGATGACATAATACTCTACATGGAAAGCCTGAAAGACCCCACCAAAAAGCTGCTAGAACTGATAACATGAATCCAGCAAAGCCGCAGGGTACAAAAATCAGCGTATAGAAATTAGTTGCATTTCTATACATCAATAATGAAACAACAGAAGGAATTACCAAGGAATTGATCCTGTTTATAATTACGTTGTTTATAATTATATTAGAAACCATAAAATAGGAATAAACCTAACCAAAGAGGTAAAAGATCTGTATGCTGAAAACTACACAAAGCTTATGAAAGAAACTGAAGAAGACACAAAGAAATGGAAAAGCGGTCCATGCACTGGAAGACCACAAGCTGTTAAAATGTTGACACTACCCAAAGCAATCTACACATTGAGATAATAGCAGCTTTCTTCACAGAGCTACTTTCTTTTAGGAACAAACAATGCTAAAATTTGTATGGAACCAGAAAAGAAATGAATAGCAAAAGATAACATTGAAAAAGAAGACCAAAGGTGGAGTCACCACAACCACAAACTTTAGCCTGCACTGCAAAGCTGTAAGCATCAAGACAGGATGGTATTCAAATATCATGTAGGATTGTGGGCTGTTCAAAATGCCTCATACCAAGTACATGAATAATCACTCCAATGGTTATCCAAGCCCTACTATGCTCCAGAAGAGATTTTTTGGGGGTTTCAAATGGTACACTATGCTAGTTCAAATAAGTATAATACATTTGTGTAGAACAACACCCATCGCATGTAACTCGGGTTCCCCACAGAGTATCTATCACCTCCTAAAAATGATAAAGTGAATAAATAGAAATAAATAAAAATTAAAAAAAATAAAAGTGACTAAGTGGGTTCCCCTTCCAAAGTTGCTACTTTAATCAGCTTATCGAAATGTGAAAGTTACTGTAAACCTCATAGGAGTCTCAGGACAACATTTTGGGTAAATGTAAAGTATGAACAGGGACCAAGAGCCAAACTAGAAAACCTCCTAATGGTGCACACTAAATGGACTCCAGGAGCTACTCTTTTTATCAGTTCCCACATTCCCTCTATAAGTCTTCCACTCCCCCCTTTCTCTTTAGGCTGGAAGGAGTGAGTGAGGTTTACCTGCTTGCGACTAGCATTGCTTCTGGTATGCACAGGAAGTGGGTAAAGAAGAGCATGTTAAGCAAAGTTAACTTAAGCTTGAGCTCTCTGTGGTACAAGAAAGTGCTGAGTTCAAATACTGTCCCCTCCACCTTAGATGTGAGGTGATGCATCCCCTGTGAAATGGGAGTAATTATAGCATATTCCTACACCTGACAGAGCTGATAAGAGGGCAGGATGAGTTAAATGATCACAAAGGACTTGACAAAACAATTAAGTGTCAATTATTTCCACTGTTGCAGATCTAACCCTGTGCAAGGTGCTAGACAAATACGAGTCTATTTAATACATACCCACAGCCCGGGAAGGCATGACCACTCCCTTTCCCTTTCCACACCTGTAGAATTTAAGCTTCACTAGCTCAATCAATTACGGTAACTCTGGGCTTTACAAGCCTCGCAATTCCCAGGCCATTTGTGTACAGTGCTGAAGCTTGGCTTCCACCTAGTTCATAGGATGAGAAAGCACTGACCCAGCTGAAAGTCCACGACTACAACACCTATCCAGCCATTATCTTCAGTTCGTATTTAGTTTGTTTACTCTACTAACCCCTTTCCCAGGCCCACATCTATCATCATTAAAATAAAAATCATGATCATCTCCAAGTTTCCTGGGGACACTCAGATAAGCACAGACATAAAAACTGCCTAGCTTCCTGGTCAGAGCTACCTACCGGACCAACAAATTAAAAACCTTACAGAATTCGGGTCACCTGGGTGGCTCAGGTGGTTGAGCATCTGACTTCAACTCAGGTCATGATCTTGAGGCCCTTGAGTGGGAGCCCCATGTCAGGCTCTGTGCTGAAAGCTCAGAGCCTGGAGCCTGCTTCAGATTCTGTGTCAACCTTCCTGTCTGCACCTCCCCCGCTCACACTCTGTCCCTGTCTCTCTCTCTCAAAAATAAGTATCAAAAAAATTTTTTTAACCCTTATAGAATTCAGAGTCCTACACCAATGCAAAAATTAAAGGCACACCTATATGCACTGTGCAAATACAGCAATTAAAACAATTAGGCTGACTGAGCACTTTTCTTTCCAAAGGGAAACACATCATCCTTTCCTTCTACCTTGCTAAAGTGCATCCACTCCCAAATTAACAAGTTCAGTAATTCCAGACTTCTGTTTGGTACTAAATGGCAAAACATGAGAATTCCAAGTCCACACATGCATGTATGAAACACACACACACACACACACACACACACACACACACACACACACACAGACACACACGGCAAATGAATAAAGCTTCTCTTTACTGACTGCTGTAGGAAGGCACAGGAAAGAAGTGCTTTGAGAGTTCAGGGCCCAAGAGATGAGTTTGGGTGGATCTGAGTACAGCAGTAGGAGCAAAAAAAAAAAAAAGTAAAGCAGACTAAGTGCAAGCACAGATGACTACAGGAATGGATATGCCACCTGATACGTTTTACATAATGGTGGTACTAGGTGTGCTGTCCTTGAAACACTGATTAGAGTACCAGGACATGAAAATATTCAAGTTATGGTATTACTGTATTTATGTACATGAAAACACAGAGTCTACTGAGGTACACAAACATGGACACAGACACAGATTGCCCAGGCTACTGGAAAGAGGTTTTTGAGGTCTACCCCACATCCAAGCAGATATGCCTTAAGGAGACAAATGGTACAAAGCAGGGATATGTTTTCTCAGCTGTCCAAGGACAGGGTCAGTACCTATGAATGAGTGAATGATATGAATATGGAAGTCTATCCTTCTCTTTGTCCTCTACTCAAAGTGGAAATTTTTGATGGTTTTATAGACTACATAAGCCACAGAGCAGCAGGCCAAGAATCTAGGTTTGTTTCAGTGCACAGTAAATAACGTCACAGAGCTGCGGAGGAATACAGAGACAGGGAAAATAAATTTTTCCTACATTCTCCTGGAGACCCAGGGAACAAACTACAGGAAATAAGGTACTACGTGAGGTAGACTTAGCAACCAGTGGGGACAGCCTGGAAAAAACCTGTCCACGTTTCCCTGCCCTACCTAGAAGAGCCACTTACACTTAACTTTTAACCAATCATCAGTAAGCCCCTGACAATGTAAGATGCCAGCCACTATCTACTCGTGAGGACCTATCTCTCCTCTTTGCCATCATTGCATTCCCAGTCTTTCAAAGTACCTACCACATCACTTCTACACACTAACCAGTTACTAATCCAGTATTGTTCTGACAAACTTACTGCTATACTACTAGCAGGAATTTTCAGCCCTGGAGCCCTGTTCCATACTAATGACATTCCAGATTCTAGTACTAAAATGGCTGTATCCAGTTGCTGAGATCCTCTCACAATGACCTCCCCTAATCAGAATAAAATCTGGGCCTCTCCAGCTCTGCAAATCCAACTTCATGATGCAAGATCTTTTTGTCCTCTGAATCCATTCTCCAATCCCAGTGTGTCCTGCATGTCACAAGATAGATGATTCATTTTCAGAAACACCAAATAAAAGCTGTACTGTCTAGTTAACAGTAGGTTTACAAATATGTATGAACCTCCCCCGCCCCATAATGGAGTGCCAAACCCTTAGACACTTCACTTCCCGGTTCTTCTTCCCCTCTCCGTTTCCTGGGCTTATTTTTTGTAGGCTTGCAATGAGCATGCACCAAAGAACTGAAGTCTCTTCGTCACCTTAGGAAATGTCCAGTCAGACTACTTTTTACCTTACGTGGACATAGGCAATGGCCAGGTAAGGCTGTAACATCTGTAGTACTCAGACAATGAGAAAAACAGGGGAGCAACCTGTACATGAAATAAACTGCCTTCTGTAACTGCCCTGAGTGTGCCTATCCATCAGACACCTGCTCTTGCAAGAACATTGATTAAAGCCCCCCCTTCACTGTGCTCCAAGTCTCTGAATCCTTCCGTTGACTGAGCCAGTGTGCATATTTCTCACATTGCATATTTTTAAGATGTGACATCCCCATCTTATTCATCATATTTTAGGTGACTCTAAAATACCTCTAGTGAAAGCTAATCCTGCCCTCTTTCCACCCTAACTCATCAGTTCTGAATATTCCAGGCTAGGCAGGTATAACCACCAGACTATGACCTCAATAATGGGATATCTGTTTAACACTCTGATCCCGCCTGCCACTTTCCATTGTTTCCTTACGTCACTTTCATGATGTAGTCTCAGCTGACTTGGGAAACTTGTCAATAGTCATATAAGGGTAGCAGCTCCTGCTGAGAGTAAGGACAAGGAAAACAGCAAAAACAAATACACCAAAACATTTATTTTACATCTACCCTTGTTTTCATTATCTTTTAAATTTTAAATTTTTACTTACTGTTTTAAATGGAAGTACAGTTGACATACATATTACTACTCAATGCTCACCCCATTCGCAGTCCCCATTTGTCACCATACAATATTACTGACTACTTTCCCTATGCTGTATTTTTCATCCCTGAGACTTAATTTATTTTATAACTGGAAGTCTGTGCCTCTTAATCTCCTTCAGCTTTTTACTTAACCCTCACCCCTTCCCTTCTATCAACCGCCAGCTTGTTCTCTGTATCTATAAATCTGTGTTCTACTTGTACCCTTTGCACATCTTCTCACTGATCAACCATTTCCGAATGGCAGCAACACTACCATCTATTTACTTCTCCACCACAACTTCAAACTTGAAGTCTTGGGGAGCATACATTTCCCTTCAACTACCTAAAAGTCACCGTTATTCACTTCAAACTGCCCCTGGAAAAGGCATCGCCTCTCTCTTTAAAGAGAGGTGACTTATTCCTTTATTTAATGTTTATTTTTGAGAGAGAGAGAGAGACCACATACACACAGAGTGCAAGCAGGGGACGGGCAGATACAGAGAGGGAGACACAGAATCTGAAGCAGGCTCCAGGCTCTGAGCTGTCAGCACAGAGCCTCATGCAAGGCTAGAACGCAAGAATCATGAGATCATGACCTCAGTCAGTGTTAGACACTTAACCAACTGTGCCACCCAGGCGCTCCTTGGTGCCTCTAGTTCTAAGTGACTTCCCCCATCCTGTGAGAAGGTCTGCTCTGGAACCCTTAACCAAAGCTCCACAATGCATCTCAGTGCTTAAAGCATTCACACATTCCTTACTTGGATCCAGACTTCCACCTCCTGTTCTCCCATTAGGTTCAAGGGGGAAAGGATGTCTTACAACTATCAGGATCCATTTTCCTCACAAGACCCCAAATCATCCCATTCCTGATTTTTGTAGTTGTTGCGCTTTAGTTTGGTTTGGTGGTGTTTGACTGTTCTGTCTCTCCACTAAGGTATACCATGCTGGTGTGATAAAGGTCCCTAGTGGGTCTCAGCCATCGTCAAGGTCCTGGGAGCCTGCAGTGGTCCACTCTACAGTCTTGTGCCCTTGAACCCTTGGCTTGAGCCAAGCTACATAGGACAGTGATACAGAAAGTTCCGTAATTGTCTGCCCACAGAATCAACCAGCAAACAAGCTCAAACATCACTTCCTCAAATGTCTCAGCGTATGGCAGAAGGTCAAGCTCTCAAATCCAAAGTAAGTACTTCAAACTTCTGCTACTTCTTAATATCTTTCAGGACACAGGCTTTTATGTGGTGGCTGATCAGTGTGGTTGGACCAGTGGGTAAACATAGTACGCCAGATATCTCCTTCTCTCTCTCCATCCCTGCCCTTTGAAAAATTCACAGTGACTACTAATCTGTGTGGTCTCTTAAGATGTGACTTCTTTATAAAACCAGAAGAGCAGTCACCAGAGTTGACACAACAGACCCATCAAGCTGGACAACTCAACACCTTACAGGATTCTAATCCTAGTTCTCACAGGTAAAAGAAAGTAGCTCCTTACTGGAGCCATGCACAAAAGGAGAATGGATCTTGATTGAAGTGGTTTACCAAAGCAGTGAGAAAGGTCTGGAGATGGGGGAGAGGGAGAAACCAACAAAGCAAGGCATTACCTGAATGAGAAAATGCTTGGTCTGCCTATAGACATACTAACATGTTCTCTCCCAAAGAAATAAACTTTGAGAAAAATGAAAAACAAATCAGTAAAACACATAAAGTGAAAACAATTTCTGACTGAATATACTGATAGTCACCTACAGAATGCGGATCATGTTTAGATGGCATTTGGTGTACATACTATAAAGGTGACTGGGTTATGTGTGAAACAGGAATACCTGAGGAATACCTCAGGATCTTAACTACGGGGAAAAGAGGAATGGATACTTCAGGGGTGATCCTGCTTTCCAACATGGTATTCCCTAACCAGAAGAAAGATTGGAATTCTCTTTACAAAAGGGGAAATCCCTTGAAAGTTTCCTCAAAATGCTGTCAAGTGTGGGGAGGGCAGGAGGCAGGATGTCTATTCTGTATCAAGAAAATGCCAGGTAGCACTGTTAGTAAGACACTCACTGAATCTTTAGAGTGCCCTGATGAGAAAGTGTATTATTACCATTTACCAAGAAAACGGGAGGCTCAAGAGAAGTTACACACTTTTGCCAAAGTCATATAATTAATGAACGCGGCACTCAGGACTTTTACTTAGATCTTCATGATTCTTCTATAAGGAAACAACATCCTGTTTGTAAAAGAGTACACTAATGAATTATCGTTCAATTCAGAAATATCCTTATGTGCGAATTCACTCTTATAGAAGTTTTGGTGGACTGTATATGCCTGAATAAACCAACCACAAAGCAGAACAAGGAAATCTGACCCTAGGACCACTAGGTCCCAGACAAATATCCCTGTAATTTGGTCCAAATTCCCAAGTGGACAGCCAAGTCCATGTGTCTTGACTCCCATTATTCACTTTTTCCTGTTCTGCTGTGTGTGTGAGACACAGTGAAACAGCAAAACAGCCCTTGGGGTCATACACTGAGCAGAAATGCTCTCCTGTCTTCCTGATGCTGATGATGTCTGATCAGAGACAGGTATGATGGTACATCACTAAAGCAAAGATGCTTTTGCCTAGGCAGCAAAAACACTATGCTGCACTGAACACAATAGTATTTTACTAGGCTGGAAATCCTCAATACTCGATGGATGTGCTTGAATGAAAACAACCAACACCTGGACCTGTCCTAGTACGTGCTAGAAGTGGAAGTGACTATACTTATGGCTCCTATGTTCTTGTACAATGGCCATTAGAGACCTCTTTGAGTTAATGCAGTCAAGATTCCAAGGAGAAGACAGATGCAACCACTCAGGTGTGTGCATGCTCTTCCTTCCTTCACCCCTCCCCACGCTCACGCACACACACACACACACACACACACACACACACACACACACACACAAATGAATGCTCAACCATCACACATGTAAGCAACCAAGGCATGCTAGATTTCCCATACAATAGCGTAACCCATTTTCCATTTACTTACTCTGTGTCCTTACTCATCATTAGCCCTGCCTCTGGGTTTCCGATTTTGAGAAGGAAAGAGCTAGAATGTAACAATAACAAGAAGGACAAAGGAAAAATGGAAGGATCTTTACTAAATAAGTGACTGGATGCTGCAGAAGTCCTGGTCCAGACCTCAACACCCCTTTGGCCTGAACACCCCTGATAAAGCAAGAATCCCCACCTTCCAAATACTCCCAGGCTTTCACAACCCGTTAAAAAGTATTCAACGCATTGCTATAGTTAGAAAAGGTGCACAAACTGCTAGGACATAACTCTGGAATTCTACCACCTCTCTGAGCTCACCTCATTGAGATGTAAACTATCTCCCTCTTCTGCTCACCCCTCCCAGGAAGACCCAATGTGTCTATGGAAATTGGATTGAGAATGCTTAAGTCTATGTCTACTATGTTTACTTCATCTCCAATGAATGCATACTTGAATCTGTTTTGGGGAAAGATTATGAGGGGGAGCATTCTTTTGGTTGCAGGATCCCACAGATGGACAAGGTGTCTGCAAAAGAAAATGAAGAGATTATCTGATCTGTCTGGGTAAAGATTACCCAGATTTAGCAGATGAAGTGCCTTAGTTTAGAAGAAGTTAAACTGGACTTTAGTTCTTGTGGGGAAGAGGAATCCATGACAGGAGTTCATTAATCCAATAGAGGGGTCTGTGTTGTTAAGAAGATCTGGAGTCCCCTCAAACAGAAATTTCACTTTGTGCACCTCACACTACAATCCAGGCTCACAACCCAACTCTCCATTTTATCTTTATGCAAGCACCTCTGGCACTACCACCACCTTCCCAGACGCTGAACACACCACCGCACCTTAATTATGTCTAATGCTGTGTTCACAGCCCATCTGAAACATCCCAGTATTCTCTTGCAATTCCAGTCTCGGTTCAAAACAAGCCACTTGCAATTCCAGTCTAAATTCAAAACAAGCGACGCCCATTACCTCTGAACTTTGCTAGATCAATACATGTGTTTCCTTCTACCTTTCTTCACTGTTTACCAGTTCAAGTATTGTCAAGTTCACACTGCAATAGTCTGAGTTGCACAGTCTCAATCTTCATACTTGCTTTTGCTACTTGATTCCAGTATATGTAAAATCCTCACTTACTCCGGGCACGGTGCTATACAGTATATACAGTACACTCTTGAACTTTAGAACCTTAGACATGGTTATAGAGAGAGATGTCTCACTCATAAGAACTAGCCCTCAAAAATCTCTGAAACTCAGGTTCATACAGGAATCCTTTTCAACAGAAACTGTTCTTAAGCTTCCTTTGCAGGGCATCTATTTAACTTTTTTTTTTTTTTTAATCTCCTTTTAAAACACATATGATCACTGATTGCATGATTATCTGTGAAAAGACTGGTACCAGGTTCCCAGCATGTTTACCCTAAGTATTCTGCAAGGAGTCCCCACTCATTCACTTTGTAGTAACTGAGGAAACAGTGTACTATGTGTCAGTTGCACATGTAGCACTTGAAGCAGAATCTGACAGAAATAGGTCGTTTACTCAGATCTCCAAAGTGCTCTCTCTGGTAAACTCCTGACAAGGGACACAGATTTCTGTTACCCAGGAGTTCAAATGGTGCCAAAAAGGCTAAATAAATAATCCATCAGATGAGTTACCAAGTGCCTCTCATATTAACCCGTGGGGCTGGATATTATCTCCAACAAGTAACTCACATTTCTTCCTGCTTAAAATCCTTCGCATTTTAGCACATTCTCACAAAACTTCCCCCATTTGTCTTTAACTGCATTATCTCTGTCCTCAGAAAGCCAAACCTTTCTGAGTGGCTTCACTACTCTTCTCTAGTCTCACTATATCCACTGAAGACAAACTGTGCCAGGTAGGTATTGTCTATCTCTTCCTTGTCAGACCCTTGTGACCCAAGAAACTTTTAATTAGTTGGGTAGGATTCCTGCAGTACTGTGCCTCTAGGCACTCTGAGCTTATTGTCAAGTGCTGCCCCACCTTCCAGGTTCAGTTTAAGTACCATCACTTACCACCTACCTCTGGGGTATGGGGATTCCTCACCCAACTGCCTCCCCTTTTTGTGTGTCCTGTGGCTTTTACTTTGAAATCAGTAACTTAGGTTCAATAACTTAGCAGCTCTTTTAACTTTTAATATAACTCATTTACAACTAAGTGAATTTACTTACTTGTGATAATTGAATGTACTGCCACTCAACTCCTTTTTTAATGTGAACTACACCGCATTTGTTAATTCTGTTGCCACTGGGCCCGGCAAGCCCACTCTGAAGTGGGGAGCTCGAGGGGCGCCTGGGTGGCTTAGTCAGTTAAGCATCCAATTTGCTTTAGGCTCAAGTCATCATCTCATGGTTTGTGAGTTAGAGCTCTACATCAGGCTCTGTCCTAGTAGCTTGGGGCCTGTTTGGGATTCTCTCTCTCCCTCTCTGTCTCCCCCTCCGCTGCTTGGTCTGTCTCTCAATTAATTAATTAACTAATTAATTAACTAATTAATCAACTAATTAATAATCAATCCATCCATCAATCAATCAATCAATTAAAGTGGGGAGCTCGAGGCACCTGGGTGGCTCAATCAGTTAAGCATCTGACTTCACGTCAGGTCATGATCTCTCGGTTTGTGAGTTCAGGCCCCATGTCAGCCTCTGTGCTGACAGCTCAGAACTTGGAGCCTCCTTTGGATTCTGTGTCTCCCTGTTTCTCTCTGACCCTCCACTGCTTGTGCTCTCTGTCTCTCTCAAAAATAAATAAAAACTTTAAAAGAAGAAACAGAGCTTTTTTTGGGTGTGTCACCGTTTTTTAAACTGTAATCACTCCACCTCCATTCCTGACACCCTTACCACTGTGCACCTATGCACATGTACCTGTGCACATGTGGTAAACTTGTCTCTTCTCCCAGTGAGATAAAAGCCTCAACAAGACAGGGATGGTGGCAGCAATGGTGGTGGTCAGTGTAGCTGAGCATATCCTATGGTATAATACATGTCTAGTGTGCATGAGTCTGTGAATAAGCAGATAGTAAATGATGGAATGCCATAATTCTCAGCAAAATTATGGGTGAGAGAATAGAGTCAAACTTGAAGGTAACAGAGGCTCAGAAAGCCCTCTAGCCCATAGTTTCTAATGCGGATGACAACAGTTTTTGTGTTTCTTTTCTTCTTCTTCTTCTTTTTTTTTTTTTTTTTTTTTTTTTGGTACTTTTTTTATTTTAAAAAAATTCTAATGTTTATTTATTTTTGAGAGACAGAGAGCATGTGTGTGTGAGTGCTGGAGGGGCAAAAAAAGAGACACACAGAATGCAAAGGAGGCTCCAAAATCACCAAGTGGAAGATTATGACTTGAGCCGAAGTGAGGCAGTTAACAAACTGAGCCACCTAGGTGTCACTCTTAGGGTACTATTTGAAAGAGAGTACAATGGAAGTTTTGTAAAAGCCTATATACTACAACCAAGATGAAAGCCCCATATAAGGAATGAACTGAACACTGCTTCTAGAACGTAACAAACATTAGGCCTGTGCCTACTTATGACTACCTATGACTAGGGAGCAAATAAAATTATACTCACAAAGACAGTCATTGGTTTGTAGCGCGTCCAATGCTTCAAGTGCTTCTTTGGGCTTCGGGCTGAAAAGACAATGATGGGCATTATATTGCCATTAAAAATAATACATTTAACGTGTCAGGTGGTCAAACCTGGTATTACCAGATTCCGAGAACAAAGCATCGTTCAATGATTCCTCCTGCCAGAAAAGTATAGAAGAGACGTGCACGACTCCTACCTTAGCGTCTGCCGGGAAGACTGTCATTGCTTTCGCAGCCATAGAACACGTTTTAAATAGGTCGACAGGACCTAATCGTACTTTATTGGCAATATTGGGCGAGGCACTCAAGAATGAACTCACGTGTCAAACACCACTAATCCAATGCCTAAGAACTTGGGTGCTAACCGTCAGCGTGGGGCAGTATGACCTCCAGCTGAGAGGCAAGACCCAGCCGTTCTCTAACCCCAGCCGCCAAAATGGAATTTCACGGGGCTGCACAAAAATATTTCCACCCAACAACTATGGACTCATAATGTTGAAATACGATCAGCCCTTTTCTCAGGATGAAAGCAGATAACGTTGAATCCAAAGCAGCCCACTTTACTCAGACAAACCGCTGTGAAGGAAAAATACCTCTCCACTTCCCGGGCAACGCCATCCGTGATCCTGAGAAGGAGGAAATCAGGTGACAGACAATTTCAGTTCCGGGCTTCCACTTACTGCAGAAATGTAAAAATTCCTTTTTTTGTATTTTCTAGAGAAACAAGGATGGAACTGAAATTACTAAAATGATCAGATTTCTCCTATTAATTTACCAGTGGTAGTTATGCAACAGAACACTTTGCAGTACAAACAACCTATCCATTAAAAACTATTTTCACTCATCCTCAAACTGTTTACTAAAACTCAAGAACAAGCAGAATATATGATCCTTTCTACTAAATAACCTAATTTCTTTGTTCTAGATTGGTGGTGGTTACACAACTTTTGCAATGTACGAAAACCCTCTGAATCTTACACTTTGAAGGGTAAACTGAACAGCATGTGAAATATATGTCATCTAAAAGCTAAACATTCAACACCCTGTATTGCCTTGTGGGCAGTGGTTGCACAGCTTTGTTAATGCACTTAAAAACTACCTCACAATTCACTTTACTGGGAGGAACTGTAAGTCATGTTAACTTATGACTCAACTCAAAAAACAAAAACAAACAAACAAAACAACACAGTATTCATCAGTCCACTGGTCTAACCCATCTTCAAGACAGCAAGAGCTGAATAAAATCTAGACTCTTCACTGCTGTTTTCCCAGCAGGGATTCAGTTCTTTATGGCTTCCAAAACCATCCTATACATTTTTCTGTATTTCTCAGATCACTTTGATGATTTCGCTTCTACTTCTGGATACCTCTCCCAGGGGTGTTACCTTAATTGAACAGATTCCTCCTAGACTCTACAGCAGACAACCCAGGATACCCACTTTCCTATTATTTTTTTCTGATCATTTTCTTTTTTTATTGTTCTCGCAAAGAAAACATTCTTCCCCTCCAAACTGAATAGTACCAAGTAACATTCTTTTATGACTAGATGATTTTCAGGCTACTGTTACTGAAATACATACATGGGCGTGGGGAAATCTGAAATACCCACATCTTGGAAGATTAAAGTGACTTTTAACACATCTGGTTGAGATTCTCTCTAACTGTGCTTAAGTGAAACTCTACTCTAAAAAATGGTTTCTTTACACATCTGTAAGCAGAAAGAGTTTCCAAGTGTGTGCTTACTCTTTCCCACAGGTTCTGTGTAAGGGAAAACTTTGAATGCTCAGTATAAGGAAATTAAATATACTTACCCACTGTATGCCCTTTAG
Source organism: Panthera pardus (assembly GCF_024362965.1). Lineage (NCBI taxonomy): Eukaryota > Metazoa > Chordata > Mammalia > Carnivora > Felidae > Panthera > Panthera pardus. The sequence continues at coordinate 44,098 of NW_026526947.1, read as the reverse complement.
TTGAGTGACACAGTGTTCATGAATAATGGTTACCTTTTAGAAAAAGCATTTACTCCAAAATTATCACTATGTATCAGGAAATGTAACAAATAATTTGGCAAAATAAACTCCAACCTCTGCAAATTACACTCCTCAATCAGGGTCTGTCCCCTCTACGTGATAGATTTTCTTTTTTGAAGAGTAAAAGCAGTTGTCTCAGGCCAGGCAGGCATGCGCTTTTCACATCTCACATCATTTCACGATACTGGAAAAGTCCCAAGGCAAGTAGATTAAATGTATGGGAACATGAGCTCCCATCCCCTTCTCCACTCCTAGACACCTCAGGAAACTGACCATCAGTCTATAGCACCCTGAAAGTCTAAGTATGATGGTCGAGGACTTGGAATATACCTCGATATAATTCATCATTTAAATATGTTGTTGCTTGTGAGGGCCTGAGATTGACAAAAAGCTCCTGTCCCAGATGAGGTGGTCCCCAACACATAGCCAGACAGGACTTAAAGCTAACTTTATTTATATAAAGATCATTTCAGCTACACCGTCCTGCATCAACTAGTGACTTTTGGGGTCTAACAAGCAGCACACTACTTTCCATCTTAGAGGATGTGGTGAGAGTTTCTACCAGGTGTCCTAATTACACTAATTTCCTTTTGTGTCACTTACATACAAAAACCCAGTTTGATATATTTTGCTTCATCAATTCTTCATGTTCTAGCTTTTGTTGATGTGTCAGGACCAGTGAGTGCCCTTGCATGTGCAGTCCTCCAAACACAACTGCATAAAATTGGAATTATTACTCCCACTTTCTTAAACTAATGTAAAAGTAAAGTTCTGAGAATTTAAGTCATTAATCCAAGATACTACAAGAAGTGGCCATCTAAGTGAGAACGAAGGCTTGAATCTTGAACTTTTATACTCCCACGTCCACACTCTTCCATTTGGTAAGTATCACCTTTGAGACAGACAAACCTCCAAAACAAAACCACATGGATTTGTGTTTGGCTGAGACAATTAGGGATTTATCATATCATTAAACATTGTGCCAACATTGTATCAATGAGAGCACAAGCAGGGGAGGGGCAGAGAGAGAGGGAGACACAGAATCCCAAGCAGGATCCAGGCTCTGAGCTGTCAGCACAGAGCCCCACGCTGGACTCGAACTCACAAACCGCGAGACCATGACCTGAGCCAAAGTTGGACGCTTAACAGACTGAGCCACCCAGGTGCCTCTCTTAAAACTTATTTGAAAAGCAACAAATAAATCCATCCATTATTAGAGAGTTTGATGTTACATAAAGTTTCCTTCCCTAGATTGCTGTTCCACAAACTGTTTATAACTTTTTTTTACATCCATTTAGATTTTTGTCTTTTACATTTTTTCTCATTCTGGAACAATTACTTATTGTATTTCCTTGCCTAGTTTTCATAAACAATTGTTTCCTTTCACCCTTATTATTTCTAAGTAGTTTATATTATCATACATATTTACTAGAATTCTTAACCCTTAAAATCCTTAATTTCTAGTGAAATGCCTAGCAGGCAATTGTGGGATGTCTTTTACACTAGCATTTTACACTAGCATCTTTACGCTAGCACTGTCAAACTTATAAGTACATTATAAATTGCAGAAGCATGCTATTCCTCTTAGTAAATATTTCCTTGTTCCATGGAAAATGTTTACTAATTATTCAATTTCTCTGTTATATAAAGCCAAAACTAGATAAACCTATGTTCAATTATTAACGGTTCATTACTCTATCTTATCTGAAAATGATCTAGATACTCAATGACTATCCACAATTTACCTTAGCAAACTTTAAAGTTTCAAGTTAGCAAAAGATTTAGGGAAACCATTTCACTATACATGCTATAGCATTGCTGAAAACTTCACCAGAAATCTCATTCCACTTACACCTCTCTAAATCCCTTGCTTTTATTTTTTAATATATTTGGATTACTCATGAAAATATCGTAAAACATTTTTTAAAAGTCATCATACTGAGTTATTTTTCTTGCTTGCAAATTTTGTAACAGAAATAATAACATGAACTTACTTATTAAGCCCATATAGAATAAAAGTTGTATGTCTGTATTATGCTTAATGCTGGCAAATCTGAAGGCATACTTTATAAACTTAAAGTGAATTTTATGATTTTTTTTTTTTTTTACTGTAAATTAACCCCAGTCACATAAACTTAACAAATATTTGGGTTAGCACCAATATTTCTGCCAGTCTAAAAAATACTAAATTAGAAAAGCCTTTTTTTTTTTTTTTTTTGAGAGAGAGACAGAGACAGAGACAGAGAGAGAGAGAGAGAGAGAGAGAGAGAGAGAAAGAGAGACTCCCAAGCAGGTTTGGAAGTGTCAGTGAGATCATGACCTGAGCTGAAGTCGGACACTTAAATGACTGAGCCACCCAGTGCCCCAAAAAGCTTATTTTTAAGCCAAATAAAAATAACTCTATCACAAATTAATTTGAATAAAGTACCCAAAGGGGCGCCTGTGTGCCTCAGTACATTCAGCATCTGAAATTTGGTTTCAGCTTAGGCCACGATCTTAAGATTCATGGTATCAAGCCCTGGGCCAGGCTCTGCAGTGGCAGGGCTGACAAGAAGTTCTAACAGTTGTAAACAATCCTGCCCCTCAACATGGGACCACCCAAACATATAAAACAACAACAAACATAAAGGAACTAATCAATAGTAACACAATAAGAGTAGGGAACTTCAACACCCCATTTCTATCAATGGACAGATCATCTAACAGAAAATAAATAAGGAAACAATGGCTTTGAATGACACACTGCACCAGATGGACTAAACAGATATAATCAGAACATTCCATCATAAAACAGCAGAATACATATTCTTTTCAAGTGCACATGGAACATTCTTTGGACTAGATCATATATTAGGCCACAAAGCAAGTCTCAACAAATTAAAAAAGATTCAAGTCCTATCATGCATCATTTTTGATAACAGTACTATGAAAGTAGAAATCAACCACAAGAAAAACTTGGAAGGAACACAATTATATGGAGGTTAAATGAAATGCTGCTAAAGAATGAATGAGTCAATGAAGAAATCAAAGAAGAAATGAAAAATAATGTGGAAAAAATGAAAATAAAAATATAATGGTCCAAAATAGTTGGTAGGCAGCAAAAGCATTTCTGAGAGGAAAGTTTATAACAACACAGAAGAAATACAGATGGCTAACAGACACATGAAAAGATGCTCAATGTCACTCATCATCAGGGAAATAATAATCAAAACCACACTGAGATACCACCTCACACCTGTCAGAATGGCTAAAATAAGCAACTCAGGAAACCACGGCTGTTGACAACTGTGGAGAAAAGGGGAACTCTCTTGCACTGTTAGTGGGAATGCAAACTGGTGCAGTCACTCTGGAAAACAGTGTGGAGGTTCCTGAAAAAATTGAAAGCACTAGAATGCAAAAATTCCACTATCAGGTATTTACACAAAAGATACAAAAATATAGGTTTGAAGGGGCACATGTACCCTAGGAGTTACAGCAGCACGATCAGCAATAGCCAAACTATGGAGAGCTCAAATGTCCATTGACTAGTAAATGGATACAGATGTGGATAGGTATACAGTGGAATATTACTCAGTCATCCCCCAAAATGAAATCTTTCACACATTTTGAGAGCAAAATGTCAATCATAGAAAGACATACGATATGACTTCACTCATGTGGAATTTAAGAGACAAAACAGACGAGCATGGGGAGGGGAAAAAAGAGGGGGAAACAACCCACAAGGGACTCAAGAATAGAGAGCAAACTGATGGTTGCTGGAGGGAGGTAAGTTGGTGAGGGACTACATGGGTGATGGTTATTAATGAGGGCACTTGTGATGAGCACTGGGTGTTGTAAGTGAGGAGTCACTGAATTCTACTCCTGAAAACAATATTGCACTGTATGTTGGCTAATTAAATTTTAAATCAAAAAAAAAAAAAAAAAAAAAAAAAAAAAAAAAAAGAGAATACCCTAGATAGAATTTGAGGCATGGTAACGTGAGGGTTCAAATTTTATGATTAGTTTCCTGGATGCAGAGGAAACCAAAGCAATGGTGTTGCATATTTTTATGAAAAGCTTTCAGAAGAATTTTCTTTAGAATTCTATTTTAGTAGTGTTTCATTTGTGAGCGATGCAGAGTAGACAGGCCTCTTTATGCTTACCTCTCTTCCTGGTTCACAGTATTAAATACAGTTTTGAAGTGATGGCGATGTTTATAACAACTTTTGGGGGGGATGTTATATAGTGATCTCTTAATTATAAACCTTACAAAATGTCCAAATAATGAGAACTGACACACTTTTGCCTTAAAGAGTATGATCCTGGAACTTGTCATGTAATGCGAAAGGAAAACTTGGGAATGTTCACTGATTTTTATGATTTTTAGTATTGCTTCAGGCCATTAGAGTGGCCTGGATGTGTGCTAAAAGCCAAGCTTTAAAAGCTTTTGCTAAGCAACTATTTAAAGTAAGTCTTATTTCAACAGAGTAAAATTGTTAAAAAGAACTTATAACAAAAGAAAAAAATCATATTTAAGGTTTTTGTTTTAATGGTCACTATTGGGAAATGAAAGTGTCTCCTATTTTGACAAATATTAGAGGTGTTCTATACAACAAAATGTTAGAACAGGAGCTTTGATTGAAATTATGACGTTCAAATTGTTTCAAGTCCAGACATTGTATGGCTGTGTACTAGTCATCAAAGGTCTTAGAAAAATTCTCAATCGTCTTTGAAAGGGTCTGTGTGGTATGATGTCTTCAGTGTGGCCATTCCAAGGTAAGAACTATAAAACATGTAAGATACACAGGACTCTCACAATTCTCATCTGTGAGATTCCTTCCCAAGTGAATTCCATACTTGGACTTGAGAATATTTGGTGAGAATATTTTCTCTGATAAATTTCTCTCTGAAAGCAACTAAAGTCAGTAAGCCTAAAGAGCATTTTGCATTTCCTCAAATGTGCTCATTTTCTCAGAAACACAGATCTGATGGATTCTTTCAACTACCTAGTCATTTTGTTAAAATCACAGGATCAGCTTCTAAATGTAGCAACCAAATAGGTGTGACATAACCTCTTTTCTCTATGTAGCCTGTTACATATCAAAGTTTCTAACGCCATCTTTTTGTCTCTAAGAATGAGGGAAGTGGAAAGTACAGATGGAAGCAGAATACAATGTTGGGATAAAGAAAACTGCTACATCTTTTTTCTTTCTTTCTTTTTTTTTTTTTTTAGCGAAACACTCAAATCTTCTACCTTTTCTAATATTTATTTCATGGTAATATTGAAAGTTGGAAAGTGTTTAAATGATGAAACTCATAATTGCTTAAGGGCACTGACAAAATGAGAGCTCTTTAAATAAAGACAAAATTATTTTCTTCAAAGCAGTTTATGTGATTGGGTATAAAAATAAATAAAAAACAACCAGCGTCACCTATAGTCTCCAGAAGATTACAAGAGTCAGCTTTGTGAATTTGGTAGGTAGTAGGTTCAATGTTTTAATTCACTATCTAGAAGTCACTGTAGCTTAGTTTGCACTATACTATGTGTGGAGGTGCCAGGCGGCCTAGCAGCTCTGCCCAGTGTCACACAGCAGACCAGCAGGAGCACCGGCAGACCTAATCAATCTGGATCTGACCAACCCGTGCTCTGGGCTCATTCCAGTGTCCCTGAGAAGTGCTGGCCCAGTGGACTCAGGTTGCTCTCCTCACTCCTCATCATTTTGTAGTCTTCCTGCTTCTGTGGTGGGTTATTTGATGCCTTGACAGTTTTACATAATGGTTACTGATGGCATATATATTGAGTTTTTATATTGAGGTTTAAAAGGGAAACGGTCTCCTTCCCAGAGGATGGACCTGTGGAAACTGAGCAGGTGGATGTCCTTCCCAAAATGCAGATTACTCCCAAAGAATGAGTCAGGTGACATTTAAAACCATGGGTTCTGAAGATGCTCAATTTTCAAAGTCCCAAAGTTCTGAATGAAAAAGTCTTTAACAATGCTCTCCAAACCCCATACTTGGAGTTGGAGCCCAAAGGTCCAACTGTTTTTGCTACACTGTTCTAGGTGGAGGCAAGCTCAATGCGCCATCAGTCAGCCCCAGGAACTACAACCAACCCCTCATATGCATTAAGTTCTTACACGAAGGAAGGTGAAGGCTTTGATACTTACATCGAACACCTCACGTATTCAAGAATCTTCACAGATTGTATTGGTCAGGTTTTATTTGTAGGAATGAAGGAACATTCCCAGTTTTGAGCCATTCTTTCATGACAATTCCACAAAACTGAATGTAACTTTATAAATATTTTTAAAAGACATAGTTTTTTAAAATATTTAATATTCTGGTAATCTGATTTTGAATTATAAATGCCAAGATTCTGCTGGGGGTTTTAAAATGTTTTTTTAGTATTTTTTTTAAGAAGGCAAAACTGTACACTTTTAGATTGTTTTTAGGAGTTAATTTAATGTACTGAAAATAAAAAATTTAAACATATTTTCACCCTTATGTTTATGGCAGCATTATTTAAAATAGAAAACATAAGGAAGGATTCTAATGTCTA